>NC_085141.1:254733015-254925974 GCF_024139115.2 Armigeres subalbatus
AGAAGTTACGTATTGCTAATTGAATACATTGCGATTTCAATTAATCATTATGGTTTGACGTTTTCAATTATTTGTTTGTATATTTCCTAGAGAAACTTTTCTATTTCTCATTTAAAATTTATTGGCTGAAATTCCTCCTTTTTATATACTTGGATTTTAATGCTCACAATCCTGCTTGGGTAGTGAAAAACTGATGGTAGAGGTTCATTGATTATGGATTTAATCGATGAACTAAATGAATATTCTTAATGACGGCTCATTTACTAGAATTGCTGTCTTCCTGATCGTCATTCATGTATAGATTTATCGCTTTGTTCTACTTCATTATCCATGAACTCTTTTTGGAAAATCATTGATGACCCAAAAGTGATCATTTCACATAATAATATCAATTTTAATAAAACTAAAGGGTATCTGAAGAGATTATTGTTCCTGATTTAACTGTAAATGTTGATTGGAATAAATTTTCTGATTTAATATCTCATTTATTAACTAACTTTGACAATTCAATTTCACCCTTCAAAATTATAATATGTTTTAAAATATTGATCCAATGTTTACAAAGAGTCAAACTAAAAAATCTTTCAACTTCCCCAAAGAAAAAATCTCTTTTGGTGGGATGACGATTACTCCGTCGCTCTGAAAATAAGTCGTTTGCTTTTAAAAATTTCGTCAACTAGGATCTAGAGAACACTATTTTCTATATTGCAAAGCAGCACAATTCACTAGAATAACGAAATTCAAAATTTTGGAAAAATTTCATACAAAATCTCGACAATGATACCTCTTTATCCACATTGTGGTCTGTTACGTAATTTAAAACTATAATTCTTCTTCTCAACCTATCTTGGAATATAAGAGGATTGGGTTGACCAATTTGCTTCTAAAATTTGTCCTGATTTGTTTCTTCTTGTTTAGGCTTTAGAAATAATCAAAATTCAATTATTTTCCAGAACTCAATGCAGAATTTTCTGTTGAAGAAATGGACTGGCATTATCAGTCACCAAGAATACTGCTCCTGGATTAGATAATATAAAATTCATTATATTACAAAATTACCTTGACGGAAATTGCATTTATTTCTTTATATAATTCTTTCTTATTCAAAATATTATTCCTCTAGAATGGCGCTTCATTAAAGTAGTTAATATTCTTAAGCCTGGTAAAGATCCATCGTTAGTTGATAGCCGTAGACCTATTAGTTTGTTATCATGTATACGTAAACTTATGGAAAGAATGATTTTGAACGTTTAGAACTGTGGGCTGAAAAAATCAAATTTATTCGCCTACTCAATATGGCTTCCGAAAGGTCGCGGTACTCGTGATTGTATTGCGCTTTTATCTGCAAATACAATTGTCTTTTAATAAAAAACAAGATGTTGTTGCTACGTTCCTTGATGTTTCTGCGTATGACTCTGTTCTAATTGATCTGCTATTTAATAAATTGAATGATTCATTTATTTTTATTATTTCCAATTTTTGTACAATTTATTTTCGTTCAAAATAATGTCATTCATTAATGGCTTCCAAATTGATTCGTTAAGTTATTTTGGTCTTCCACAAGGATCTTGTTTAAGTCCATTTTATATAATTTATTTACTAGTGATACTGCTTCCATTATTCCTAGGTTGCTATTTAATTCAATTCGCTGATGATAATCTTTTATGTTTATAAGCAGTAGAGAAATCATTCGTCATTTCATGCAATGTTGTTTGGATAATATGATATTTGGGCACATAACAATGGTTTTAAATTTTCTATTGAGAAAACGAAATTCATTTATTTTCTCGTAAACATTCTTTTATTAATATCCAACTATATTTAAATGGTCATGAAATAGAACAAGTTTTGACTTATAAATATCTTGGCATCTGGTTTGATAAAAATTGACGTGGAATACTCAAATTAAATATATTCAGACAATTTGTTTGAAACGAATTAATTTCCTTCGTACAATTACTGGTACTTGGTGGGTGCTCATCCCTCTGATTTAATAACACTTTTATAAACTACTATTCGCTCAGTCATGGAATATGGTTTTTGTTTTTGGAAATGCTGTTCAAACATTTTTTCCAAACTTGAGAAAATACAATTCGAAGTTTAAGAATTTGTTAAAACTAATGAATTCCCTCATACCAAAACAATAGAGGTTTTACTGGTGTTATTCCTCTGAAAATTCGTTTTGATGAGTTGAATTGTAAATTTTGCTAAATTGTATGGCCAATAATCATCCAATAATTTGTACATTGAAGTCTTTACTTGAAAATCCCAACTAGTAGAATTCTGTGTTCATTTATTTATTGTTCCGCTGAAAACATTGTTCCAATTTCTTGTGATGATTTTTATAAATTAAGTATAAATTTCATTCATATCGTCCATATGTAGATTTATCTTTATTTGAAACGAAGTATATTCCTAATCATCTTTATTCAAAATTTGCTAATTCATTATTCGAACGGAGATTGATTGGGGTCACTGACCAATTTTATTTTACAGATGGTTCTTTAATTAGAAATACTGCTGGATTTGTGTATATAATAATCATTTAGCTCATTTTATAAGTTAAAATCACCTTGTTCTGTGTTCATAGCTGAGTTGAATGCTTTGTATTTGTCGTTGTTAGATTAAAATCTGAGCGAACATATTTTTATTTTTTCGAAGTTGCTTACATGCTTTAGATTCAATGAATTTCAGCTTCAAAATTAATCGTACTATTTTGAAGCTCAAAGAATTACTAATAAATTTATATTCCAAAGGTTTTGTTATTAAATTTGTGGATTCGCTCATAATATTTATGGCAACGAACAAGCTGATGCGTTGGCAAATTTAGGCGTTTTTCGTGGAATTATTTTCAATCGGATATATTTCCGGATGAATATTTTTCCAAATTAAAGAAAAAATCGATAAATAACTGGCAAATTTCATGGTATTGTAGTGATAAAGGACGTTATTGCCATTCAATTTGTCTGAAGGTAAATCATTTTCCTTGGTTTAAAATTTGCCTGTTGGACGAAATTTCATTTGCATATTTTCACGACTTATGTCAACATTATATATGCAATAGCTTTTATATCGTATCAATAGAATGACACTAATCTTGTGATTGTGGAAAGCATAGAAGACATTGATCACATAGTTCTTGTTTCCGATATGTTTTACCTAGAAAAAATCATTGATAACATTACTAACTTAGGCTATTCTGTTCCAACTTCCATTCGCGACGTCCTTGCTCATAGAAATATAATGATAATGAAACATATATTAGTCTTTTCGGTGATATTTTTATAATATTTGATGCTCTTTTGTTTCCTTGTTCTTATTTTATTTCAGATTTTTGAGCTAAAGGAACCCCTTCGTATCTCGTCCTGGTGTGATTTGGTCCGATATGGATTTCTTCCGGATGAGCCGTTCATATATATATATATATTTTATTTATTGTAACGAATATTATAACGTTTTTTGAAAAGATGAAGAGGTTTTGTGCCTTTTGAGAAAGAATTGAAGGAATTCACTCAAAGGGCTCTTCCTCTTCCTAAATTTTTGTTAAAATAAACAATAAATAATAATAATAAAATGGGCTATCAAAACAGTCAATTTTGTACCAACTGTTGGTAATTCATACCATTTTGGTCGCTTGAAATTTGTGGAAAGAGATTTAAAATGAGTTTTTCCACTTAACCCAGTGGGATGGGGTAAGTGGAAACCCCATTACCTTGATCTTCAATTGTGATGAGAGTTACATATAACTAAAATCAATACAATAATTGCTCTGAGTATCTTTTGTGGAATGATTTCAATACTTTAAGGAATAGATACTCAAGAAATTCTCGTAATAGCTAGGGAGGGCTGATTTTGCCTTCTCGAACACTAAGTGAACGTAAAATCTATATGCTCGCCCCAAGGATGAACTTTTTATATGAAAAATGGGACTTACAGGGTTATAAACTAATCAACTTAGTTTAACGAATTGAGATGATGTCTGTATGCGTATTTGTATGTATGTGTGTGCAAAGCACGTTCAAAATTATCACTATCTTAAGACTGTCCTTAACAATTTGTTCGCAAAAAGTTGCATACAACGGTGATACTTTTATGAATAAAATTAATGTGAATTATAGAATATGTTTACCTATCAGTGCTATTTTTAACTTTTTATACATTTTTTCATATGTAAAACATGTGAAAGGCATCAATACGATAGGTGGATTAATCAGCATTTTCAATTAGTCTAATCACCACTGGAACTACAATGATAACAAAGAAGACATATTAAGATTCACAGCTATCGAAATAAACCCTGAAGGGAAGAAAAAATTGCGTTATTAGAGCATTATCCACTTCCCCGCAGTGTTTAATACCAGGGTAAGTGTAAAATCTTCGAATTATTTGCTTTCATGGTACAAACCACTACAAATTGAATAGGATTAGTTTAATTGTATTGTAATAGTAACCTGTGATATAAATTCACTTGAAAAAGGGACAATTGGTGCAAATAAGAATTGATTTTATGAATGCAAAATCAACTTTCCGAAACCTTAAATTACAGTTCAAGCGTTAACTGTTAGTGTATGTATTATACAAATTTCAACATAGTATTAGTGTGAGCATCAAAGATATTCTTTCATAATGTTATGATGTGGTAAGAACTGTAAAGATGTACAATTCAAATTTTCGAGTCGATTTTACACTTACCCGCTTTTCCACTTCCCCAGTATACCTTAATAAAAATTACTAATTATACATTTTCACCAACTAGCTAGGACTCCACCACCGATGCCGACGCGTTTAATGGATACAATAAACAAAGAGTGTTTTTCATCTGAGGAATGATGAAGTCACGAGTCTCCAGCATACAGATAATATTGCAGAAAATATGTACATTCTAATGTAGGCAGCACTGCGCCAAGTATACCTGTTTCATATTGGTATGATTTCATATCTTGCGGCGGCAGAGCACGCATGAAAAGAATAAATTATAAAAATCTAAATGCAGTGGTTTTCTTGTTTCTATAGTAAAAGCAGCAGGAACCGGACGTAAACAAATTCATAAAATTATCGATTTTCGGTAACACAAAAATGACAGAAAATTATTGATAAAAATCTCCGAATTTGGCAGTTCTTTGTTGAGCGTAATTACAGACCGTTCGGTAATCTTTTAGTTTAGCGATCTTATCGAAAGTTCAACTGTTGAGAATTAGGTAAACGATACCAAACTCGGTAATTTATTCTAAGTGTGTACGGTAGTAACAGTAAACTAATGGAAAACATTTCAACATATGCTTCATCAATCTTTATTTCCCGTTAGGTTGTAGGAATCCTCTCAATAGATAACGAACAACGATAAAAGAAAGGCAAAATCAAGGAAAAAAATTTAAAAACTTGTATATACAAGTGCGATAAAAAGAACCAGATAGGGCCCCACCGAGTGATGATACTCGCTTTGTTCTCGCTAATTTTGCTTTGGAGAACGTACAGCTGTGTAGAAGAAGTTGAAATGCACCATCAGAACCAGTGCTCCCGCGTTTGGAGCTTTTAAAACAAATTTATCAGAGGTATAGCCTACGAATCGTTTTATCATGACAGCTTGCGAAAAAAGATTCACGGTATGTATGTACATAACAGAGAAACAGACGTCTCACTCAACACATGTTCCATCGTTCACCTTTTAACGGCTGATTTATTTTTGTAGGTGGTCAATCGGCCACCGATGCGCTTCGATCGATTTTGCTTGTGTTTGCACTACCGCCATCTGGTTGCCGCTTGACCACATACAGTGAATTTAGCATTGGGCGTCAATGTTTCCGTGACGATTATTTTAATTGCATTTTGTTCTAAGTGAGACGTCTGTTTATCTGTGCTACATATGTATCGTGTATGTATTGATATGATAAATGAGAAACTTTGCATTCTCTTTGGATACAATCTGATTTCGGAATACATTTATGTACGAGAAAGGTAAAAATCAAGCCATAGAGCGATCGGATAGAGTTTTAATACCAAACAATAAGGGGATTCTCCTTCGAATTAAACTTGCCGCAAGCAAGATCACAAGGTAAGTTGTCCGAAAAATGAGTGAGCTTTTGCACGGTTTTTACGTACATAAAACTACTTTTGGCCTTAACTTTTGAGCCCATAGTCAATCCGGCTGATTCAATAGAAAACAATAGGACAGGATTCTGCGTTGAATGCAACTTGAGCAAATCGAGTAAGGATAAGTGCCTAAAATTGGTGACATTTTTACGAAATTTTTCAATAAAAATGGTACTTTGGCCATTTCGAGCACATAGTTGAGGGTATGAAAAACGATTTTTAAAGTTCGTTTATTTGGAGACTCAGGCGTGTATAACACTCTATGGAGCCATGGTCCTTTGTTATATATACAATCAATATCATTTTATTTTCAGTAGTAAGAATAATAATGATTCATAGATTTACGGAGCCAAAAAATCTGAAGATATTCTGAAAAGTTGAGGTGATAATGATCAATAATCGAAAGAATCTAATTCAGCTCCAGAATCTGAATAATGGGTTTTCAGAAAATGCGTACAATCTGGAGAATCCTCAAATCTTCAAAGATAAAATAAAAACATCAAGAAAACGTTTGAAACATCGAAGACATTGAATAAGACAGTTTCACGTTTCTACTAATGTTTTTCAGACCGAACACGGACAATAACTATACCCAGAAAACAGTGAAAAATCTTTTTCGGAGAATTTCCTCGATACCTCGATACCGTCTCGATACCTTATAATACATAATAAACAATACGCTTAGACGAACAGCGCCACAAACAACTGTGCGACGACGTATAGATTTAAAACATTCCATATTTCATAAATATTTAGATAATCTGAAAATTTTAGGTATTTGTTTCATGAAATTCAGTAGTTAACATCATCTTTTTGAGATGGAGGGTTTTTAGAAAGGTGAGAAATGGATTTCATCACCGCCCAGTGCCTATCCATCCATGGACGATGTGAGCACGAGTTTGTTCTCCATTGGAACAGGCGCATAAAACAATTAAGGGTTTGATGTGTATTAAGACGAGATGTAACCGAGCGATACGGTGCTCTGTCGTACACACTTAATCTGATCCAAATTAAGCACCATCGGATCGGTTACCAACGGTGAGTGGCGGAGAGGTAGCGTGATTATAAAAAATGTAGGGAACAAAATGCGAGAATTCATGCCACAGAGGTTTGATGATGGGGATCAGCTGTTTTATTTTTCGAGGTTTTGTAATCTAATTAGCGATCGTGACGAGCTTTGTGTGGAACGGTTCAGTTGAAGACGAGAAGTTTACTGGAAAAAAATGTTGATATCCCCCAAATATTAATATTAATTCATCCGTTATATACACTAAGTTTTTATCTCTGCTGCTCGGCAAAAATCCGCACAGCCGTGTGCCCAGCACAATAAAAACAGAAATCCTGGCAAAAATTACGCTTGTTGGCTGATTTTCGACAAATTATTTAATTATTTTGACTGAAATCTCAGCTGAAAACATATTTACTGACTTTTTTCTTTTTGATAAAAATTGCATAAAAAGATTAAATTGTTCGTATAAAAAATATAAATTTTCCATATAGGGGAACTGTTCCGTTTTCCATCTCACTGAACATATATTCATCTCATCGCAAAACAAAGAAATACAGCACCAATCTCGTTGCTAAGCGACTATAGCAAAACAATAATCAAGCTACCGTTAAGCTTGAAGGTGGATCCCTCATGGTGTGGGGATGATTTTCTCGGAAAGGAGCTAGTAACCTAAATGGCTGGAGCGAAATAGGATGACGGCAGATCTGACAAGGAGAGGAAGAGTCATGGCTTGCTGCTCATCAATTGACGCGCTGAGATGGTAATGTTTAATGTATAATCACACGCTGAAAGTAACTTACTCAAACCCCACATTCCCCTTCTTCTCTCATAAAAAAAGCAAAAAAAAATCTCTAGCATAGGACGCAATGATTTTTTCCTAAGTTATTTTCGCGAGACGAAGATGAACATTGATCATGTTGCATTTGAGAAACCGATTAATTCCTTTGAAAACTGAACTCCAAAATAAACTTTGTCTTAACATCGTGGTTTTTAATCGCAGAACCACAATCTGGAAGTCAATAGATTGTATCGTTTAAATGTTTAGTACCTTATGATATTGATCTCTCAAGAAACATATAGATTACAGCAATAATCTAAATATCTTATTCCCTCAATTAAATCCAACTATAATCCTCGTATACAGTAACACCATCAAATGGACCTTCAACATATCGATGTTGAACTTCCGAACAACGGCCTAGAAAATTTTGTTCATTTGAACTTTCGCACAAATATTAAATATTAATAGCTATGCGAACGCTGGCAAAGTTTTTAACTTCGTGAATTTCGGATATCTGATCCAACGGGTAACTCCGCCATGACCACTATGTCAGTGAATTCCAAAATAAACTTCAAGATAATATATTTTACCTTCCAAACCACTTTGTAGCATACGATAGTTCTCTAAATCTCTCAGATTTCGTGACAACTAGCTCAACTGGTAGTCTCATGTACAGTAAAGCCGCTAAGTGTATGAATATCAAACTAAGTATATTTCAACCAAAATCAAGAATAACATTGGGATTTTCTATATCGTCAACCCTATTCCCGGCAGTCTCCCAAACGCATTTTGTGGTTATTCTTCTTCTTCTTCTTATTGGCATTACACCCCCACCCTGGGACAGAGCCGCCTCGCAGCTTAGTGTTCATTAAGCACTTCCACAGTTATTAACTGCGAGGTTTCTAAGCCAGGTTACCATTTTTGCATTCGTATATCATGAGGCTAGCACGATGATACTTTGATGCCCAGGGAAGTCGAGACAATTTCTAATCCGAAAATTGCCTAGACCGGCACCGGGAATCGAACCCAGCCACCCTCAGCATGGTCTTGCTTTGTAGCCGCGCGTCTTACCACGGGCATTTTGTGGTATTCCAATCAATTTTCATCGGTCTTCCAAACTCGCTTTGTGATTTTACAAACTACAAAACATTTTTCAGGGGTCCTCTCGGCGCGCTTTGTGATTTTCCACACCACATTCTGTTTTCCAGCGGTCTTTCAGACGCTTCTTGTGATTTTCCAAACCACAATCCGTTTTTCAGCGGTCGTAGCGACGCGTTTTGTGATTTTCCAAACCACAACACATTTTCCAGCGTAAGTCCCGGCGCGCTTTGTGAATTTCCAAGCAACAATCCATTTTCCAGCGGTCGTTCCAACGCGCTTTTTGATTTCCAAACCACAGCCCATTTTCAGCGGTGTTTCAGACGCGCTTTGTAGTAATACAAACCACCTTATCTCTTGATTTTTTTAAACCATCAAATATGTTGATGTATATTCACACGCTGGAAGTAACTTACTTAAACCCTAGTAACATTGACAGAACCGATGGTCAAGTAATTGGGGAGTCCAAAGCAGCGGAGTTCAACTTGCAAATATGAACGGAAATTTGCAAACAACGATCAAATGAATGAATAAGGATGAAATTTTTGCCTTTCTCGTACAACAAAGTTGTACCGAAAGGCTACCATTTCACTCCGAATGCGAACTTTTTATATAAGTCTCGGAGACCCATAGTGTTATATACCAATCGACTCAGCTCGACGAACTGAGCACATGTCTGTCTGTCCGTGCGTATGTGTGTGTGTATGTGTGTGCACAAAAGCTAAGAAAAACATTAGACAACTTTTCATATAGTAATCTTTACCCGATTTTCTCGCAACAAGTTGCATTCGACAGGGGACAGCCTAGTAGATCACTATTGAATTTTAAAGCGACCCACCGTTGCGTTTGAAAGTTATAAAGAAAATGGTATATCGAACCATATCAACGCCATATAAGGTTGGTGTCTTGGCTAAATGCGAGAAAGGCATTATCACCACTCGATGAATTAAGTTGGGCTTTTTAATATGAAATGACCTAAAAACACATTTTCAAGGTGTGGAGACGAGCCAGCATTGGGCTGAAAGTCTCCGTAATAAAGATTAAAAAAACATTTTCATGATCGCAAAATAATATTTCCCCTTCAATATGACTAGAAGGATACAAAGGCCATCTCCATCCCTGGTTCAAATCTCCATCGAGAATCCCTGAGCCATTCTGGATGACAGGAGAATCACGGTGTTCATTCAAAGATTTGGGGATTTCCCGAATAAACTGCTTTAATTTGGAATTGACCCTCTTTTCACTTTTTTATTTCCAAGTCCTCAACAGCATGATCACAGAAATACGAAGAAGAAACAAAAATAAAATTAGATGTGGAAATAAAGAATATACTTTGTTCTTACACAGGGATGTTCAAAAACCTCCTAGTCGTACAGCATCTATAATTTGTACTGACACTTTTTGTTCACTTTTTTATTTCCTATCGGGTTTGGTGGAAGAAGTCGATTCAAGTACGATAATAAAGTAGTACTAAACTCGTATTATGACAGGTGTAGACATTCCACTAAAAGAGATCGAGTTATTATTATTATTATTTATTCAGACTAAGGCCGAAGTGGACTGTGCGGTATATAAAAATCTTCTTCATTCAGCTCGGTCCATGGCTACACGTCGCCAACCACGCAGTCTACGGAGGGACCGCCATCTTTCACCTGATCGATCCACCTTGCCCGATGCGCACATCGCCTTCTTGTGCCCGTCGGATCGTTTTCGAGAACCATTTTAACCGGGTTACCGTTCGACATTCTGGCTACGTGCCCGGCCCACTGCAGTCGTCCGATTTTCACGGTTTGAACCGTGGCTGGTCTCCCAGCAGCTAATGCAGCTCGTGGTTCATTCGCCTCCTCCACCTACCATCCGCCATCTGCACCCCACCATAGATGGTACGCAGCATTTTCCTTTCGAAAACTCCAAGTGCGAGTTGGTCCTCCACGAGCATCGTCCAGGTCTCGTGTCAGTAGAGGACTACCGGTCTAATGAGCGTTTTGTAGATTGTCAGTTTGGTACGGCGGCGAACTCTATTCGATCGGAGCGTTTTGCGGAGTGCAAAGTACGTACGATTTCCAGCCACTATGCTTCTCCGATTTTCTCTGCTGGTATCGTTTTCGGCAGTCCCCAGTGAGCCCAAGTTCACAAATTCTTCTACCACCTCGATTTCGTCACCACCGATGCAAACTCGAGGTGGGTGGCTCACGTTGTCTTCTCTTGTACGCCTTCCTATCATGTACTTCGTCTTCGATTTGTTGATGACTAGTCCGATCCGCTTGGTTTCCCTCTTCAGTCTGATGTAGGCTTCCTCCATCTTCTCAAAGTTACGTGCCATAATATCTATGCCGTCGGCGAAGCCAAATAGCTGGACGGACTTATTGAAAATTGTAACACTCGTGTTAATCCCTGCTCTTTGTATAACCCCTTCCAAAGGGATGTTGAATAGCAGACACGAAAATCCATCACCTTGCCGTAACCCTCTGCGGGTTTCGAAGGGACTCGAGAATGCCCCTGAAACTCGAATTACGCACATCAGTCGATCCATCGTCGGTTTGATCAACCGTGTCAGTTTATCCGGAAATCCGTGTTCGTGCATTAGCTGCCATAGCTGGTCCCGATCGATTGTATCATATGCGGCTTTGAAGTCGATGAATAAATGATGTGTGGGCACGTTGTATTCGCGGCATTTCTGCAGTACTTGACGAATGGCGAACACCTGGTCCGTGGTGGAACGTTCGCCCATAAAACCCTCCTGGTACTGCCCCACGTACTCCCTTGCAATTGGTGCTAGTCGACGGCATAACATTTGGGAGGGTACCTTGTAGGCGGCGTTCAGCAATGTGATTGCGCGGTAGTTGCTACAATCCAGCTTATCGCCCTTTTTGTGGATGGGACACACGACACCTTCCATCCACTCCTGCAGCAAAACTTCCTTCTCCTAAATCTTGGTAATTACCCAGTGCAGCGCTCAAGCCGGTGCCAGTGCCTCACCACCGTGTTTAAATAGCTCTCCTGGTAGTTGGTCAACCCTAGGGGCTTTGTTGTTCTTCAGCCGGCCAATCTCCTCCTGGATTTCCTGGAGATCCGGAGCCAGTAAAATTATGTCCTGCGCGCGTTCTCCCGTTCTACCATCACCATACCGCCATCTTCGTCTGCCACATCGCCATTCAGGTGCTCTTCGTAGTGCTGCCTTTGGATCACCTCACGCTCGTTCGTAAAAAGGTTCCCGTTTATGTCTTTACACGTGAATGGTTCAACTTCTCATAGAACTTTCGTGCGTTATTAGCGCGATATAGTTGCTCGGTCTCTTCACGGTCTCGATCTTCCTGCTGACGCTTTTCCCTCCGGAAAATCGAGTTTTGTCTGTTCCGCGCCCGTTTATATCGTGTCTCGTTCGCCCTCGTGTGATGTTGCTGCAATCTCGGCCATGCTGCATTCTTCTCTTCCACTAACTGCTCACATTCGCCGTCATACCAGTTGTTTCTCTGATCTGGGGGCAATGTGCCAAGTGCAGCGGTTGCGGTGCTACCAATGGCGGATCAAATATCTCTCCAGCTATCTTCAAGAGACGCTGCGCCTAGCTGCTCATCCGTTGGGAGTGCCATTTCCAGCTGCTGCGCGTATTCTTGGGATAGTCTACCGCCTTGTAGCCGCACAATGTGAGGCCGCGGCGTCCGACTTCGACGCGTGTTGTACACCGTCGAGAGTTTTGAGCACAGGTATCCCAAGTAGCACACGCAACATCTTCCTAAAAGCATCTTGTTCCTATTCAGTTTCATTAAAGGCGTTGGAAAAACATCAAAGCACGAAAAAGTTGCATCAAGATGTCAAAAACGTTCGAATTGTGATCAATGTTTCATTAAAATTGCAATGCAGTACTTGTTTGACATTTGGCAACAAACAAACAAAGAATACTGCACGTCATGTTGCAAACACGAAACAAAATCATTAAGTTGCATATTTTTCACCATGTAACTTCAATGCGTCTTTCAAAATTTAATTGTTTGTTTAAATTAAGTTGCAGATACGTTGAATGTGTCTTCATGTTTAATTTAGCATCGTTCAACGTTTTGTCAACACACATTTTTTTTCCTGTGATGGTGCAATCATGTAACAGGAAACCTGAGTACAAAACTTCATAATCGTATAGTTTTTATTGCGAGTCAACATGCAGCCCCTTCGAAGTGTTGAATGGTGCTGTGGTAGAGTGAAGGACTATCAATCATAAGATCCATAAATCGAACACAGTTTTATATTTTTATTTTATTTTTTTCCGCTGTAGTATTTTGCAACATTATTGCAATTTTACTGCAATCGAAGGATGTTTCCGTAGGCTCCACCTCTTGCGCTTTTTAGCTTGCAAGATAGTTATATTTGATGCCACATACGCAAAGATTGCTTCTTTCCGAATAGTTGCAACAAATTGAAATTTTCAGAAGTGAAACAATTTGTGCTGTTTGGGATACTGCAACGAGGTAGTGGTCGGATTCAATATTCGCACTGCGGTAGGTGCGGACGTTTGTGATGTCGGAGAAAAATTTACCGTCGATTAGAACGTGGTCGATTTGGTTTTTCGTTTCTTGGTAAGGCTATCTTCATGTGGCCTTGTGGATATTTTTGCGGGGAAAGAAGGTGCTTCGGACTACCATTCCACGGGAGACTGCAAAGTTTATGCATCGTTGGCCGTTGTCATTCGATACGGTGTGCAGACTATCCGGTCCGATGACCGGTCTATACATTTCCTCCCTTCCTACCTTAGCGTTCATTTTCTAACCCGAAAATCGGTATTCGAACCCAGCCACCCTCAGCATGGTCTTGTTTTGTAGCCGCCGCGCTAAGGAGGGTCCCAAGATCATCCTGTCGCAACCAGCAAAACCTAGCGACTTGCAGTTTCAATTTCCATGCTTCCAATCGTGATTCTTTATTCGTCGCCTAGGTCTTTGCCGTTTATATCGAGTCGTGTTATCTCTTATATTTCTCGTAATTATTGGTTTTCCTGGCTGCTCATTGGGCCTGCGCAAACTTCCTGTCTCGTCGGAGGGCTGTGTTGTGTCCCACTTGACACCAGGACTTGGGCTACTATACTGCTTGTCATTTTATGTGATGTTTACTTTCATCATGTTTTATGTTTTCTCCAAAAACTAGAACTAATATGCCGACCAATTCTGTATGTGGATCGATAATCCGTAAAAACTGCGCAGCGATATGGCCATTTCCGCAGAAACGGTTCCGGGAGCAACATATCGAAATAGTGCAAATATGGGTATCTATCTTCATGGATTTGCGAGACGATGATTACAGAAATATTTCTAGGGAGATAGTATCCACTGCCACTCTTATAGCAGGTTCCAGGGGCCTTCGAGGAGGGTCCAGTTTTCGAACCATCTGAAACCATGCATGTATGGGTGTCAAAAATTATGTTTTCCCAAGATAATGATTATAAAATCTATATTAAAAATACATTTTCAGGATCGTAAGACTTACTGGGCAATTTGTAACAGGTTCCGGGTGTTCTGGCAAAGTGACTTAGTTCTTAATTCTTAGTTCTAGTTTCTGGGAAAAGCATAAAGCATGATGGAAGTTAACGTCAAATAAAAACCCAGATTAATCCACCTAGCGGTGATGATGCCTTTCTCGTGCGGTAAAAAAATAGTATTTTGGGCGAGATTTCAGGCATTACTTCTGAGCCCATCGTCCGATCCGGCCAATTTTCAATAGGAAACAATGGGGCAGAATACTGCGTCGAATGCAACCTGTTGCGAGTAAATTGGTTGAGAGTAAGTGCAAAAAAAGTGAGCTAAACTTTTTGCTCTTTTGGTGCGAACACACACACATACATACACACACAAACACACACACACACAAACATCACCTTACTTCGTCGAGCTAAGTTGATTGGTATTACTATGGGTCTCCAGGCCTCCTATAAAAAGTTCATTTTTGGAACGAACATACGTATACTTAGTATACAAGAAAGGCAAAAAGTCAAGCATAAAAAATGGCATTTTCAACATACCCTCGGAAAACCCGGAACATCTCCGGTGGCCAAGTGCCAACCTAAGGTTTTGCATGAGGACAGTATACTAGAAGAGTTTTCGCGTCCGCTGATCCCAATTTTATCAAAATCGGATTATTCTACTACGCAAAGTTATGCTGATTTGAACTTAGACAAAATTTGGGCTATCTCAACCTTTTTGTCTAACCGCTGTACTGCCGTTATACGCATACTTGTCCCATGTTTGATGGGATTCCCTATATACATTGGACAATTATGCGTATAACGGCAGTGTAGTTATAGTACTCTGGCATGTTGAAAACTCGACGCGACGTTCCGCATTCCTTCCATACTACTTCTTTTCTATAAAACTTCAATACTCTTATAATAAAATAACCCCTTAAATAAGAAAATTATTTTGAGCTTTTTAGTGGAATATCTACACTTGTCATAAGACGAGTTAATACAATCCCATTGAATTCCACCACTTAATTATATCTTGACAGATACATATTTCGACCTCAACAGTAAGGCCGTCTTCAGTGTCTCGTACTTGACTCGACTTGAAGAAAATGATCGCAGCTTACACTATTTATACTATGCGTAGGTGTAATAATTTATCTAGGTACTTATCTTACTACAGTGCTTACTTCTACTCGCTTGTTACGCTTAATATTAGTTATAAACTTGAAGAGCCAGGAGCTACCATTTCCTTGATCTTTATTCAACAACCGCTTTTGTACCTGTCGGTAGATTTCCAAGCTCTCAGCAACATCAAGTTTCCACGGAGATGAGACATTTCTTAAAATTTTAATGTTTGATGTCGTAATTGAATGATTTGCCTGATATACATGTTCAGCTACTTTAGACCTAAACTCATAATTTAATCCCTTATCAGTTTCCCTCTTAGCCTAAGTAAACTGCGATCATTTTCTTCAAGTCGAGTCAAGTACGAGACACTGAAGACGGCCTTACTGTTGAGGTCGAAATACGTATCTGTCAAAATTTATTTACTGAACACAGTTTCAGAACATAAGCCTTAGTTCAAGAATTTCGCTTCATCCTATTTCAAGGATGAATTTCCTTATTTCAAGGAATTAACCAAACTATCTGGAAGAAAGGAAATTTTAGTAGAGATTCCGTTTAAAGTTTGATAGAGTTTTCCTTGGAAATTGAATAGAAATTTTCGGGAAAATAAAAATAATATCCCACGTAGATTCAAAAGTCACTAGGAAGTTCAAACCGATTTTGTGGATTTTGTGGGTCCTCAGTCCTCACATCTATGACATCTGAGAAATGCTGACCATCCACCAAAACATGATCGATTTAAGAGCATGTATCGCCAGGTGTGCTTTTGAATATTTCACATCGTGTTTCGGCATTCTTCGTAGGTCTTGTCTAGACGCTCATAGAACTCGTGCCTCACATCATTTTTGTTTTGTCGTTGGTTGGTGCGTATGCATTGATCAAGCTGTAGTTGAAGAATTTGTCCTTAATTCTCAACACGTAGATGTGATCATTTACCGGCATCCACATAATGATTCGATGCTGCTGCTCACCAAGCACTACGAAATCAACTCCGTGATTCGTCTTCTCGCGGCCACTGTAGTAGATGTGACACTTGAATGGAGTACCCGCAATTAACCTTTCCTGTCAAAAATTGCATTTCGTTTTATTTTCTCAATCGATTCTTTGGCTTTTTTAAGGTCATATTTGTCAAAGAATGGGTTTTTAAAGCCTCTAATTATTTCAAACATCGAAAACAAAAGCCGAAAAGTGCTGCACTCTGAACCGGCCTGAAAAATTCACCCGATGTTCGTTCAAAATCGAGCAAATGTTAAGCCAATCTTGAAAAACAGCACATGTTTTATTTTTTGTTTTAAATTTTAAAAATACTTGAAAAAATGGGTTCTTTGGGAAAGTTGACCTTAACTAAAATAAAGAATCGATTGAGTAAATAAAACTTTTTGACGCCCTCTCGAGCAAGGAGGGTCTTACGTTCCAAGTACCAAGTTTTCAATCAGCTTCCGTTGAACATTGTCGTGTCCTTTGCCGATTGTTCAATCGTCTATTTTTGACTGCATTTTTCGGAGTTGATTGTTGGTTTTTCGATATGCCGCTTTACCAGGGCTGCGATACTTAGCCACGTGATAGGGCTGTCATCTTAGGAATAGCTGACGTGACACCGCATTTCTTGTCTGCCTGCTACGGGTCAGACGCCGCCCATAACATGGGGAACAAACGCTCATGCAGGTTTGATTAAGGTCCCCCCACTCCAAGAGAATGCTAGTGCGCTTTGAGCGGTACACGGTCGCTTCGATTTTTCCTCCTTTTACGGGTACACATGCAGCTGTTTATATAAGTTCGACTGAGCCCACTGTCAAATCCCACCACATCCTAGGGAGACCCCCAGATTGCAGCTGATGTCAGAAGGACACCAGTGCCTAGGATACACTACCAGCTAAGTACGCAACCCATAACTAGTGCTCTATTGGCATCGGGAGACCCGTGGAAGCGTGAGATTTGGAAGTTGTGAGGACCAGGGATATGCCTGTTGCCCCTTCCCAGCTGTTAACTCATCATTTCGTACCTCCAAATGTCTCACTTTTCACCTTTCACAATGGCTAAACGGCTTCATTGACCATATGACCTGTTCGGTCAAATGACGTTTTCGGCCAAATGGTCCTTTCTGTTGAACGACCGTTTCGGCCAAACGGCATTTCCGGTTAAATGACCTATTCTGCCAAAAGACGTGTCCGACCAAATTAATTATTCGGCCAAATGGCCTATTCCGCCGTATGACTTTTGGCATAATGGTTTGTTCGGCCTAGTGGCCTTTCCCTGTTCAGTTTAAATGCTTTTCCATATTCTTTAATGACAATTTTCATATTCCACTTCATTGATTTTTTGTTGATCATTTCAATTTTCCACAAATAAAAAATCAACAATTATTTATTGCTTATTTTGGTTTATTTATGGAAATTTTGAAATATTTGATTTTTTTTATTTTGTTTTATGAAAGTTTTGTATTATTTAAGGAAATTTCATATTTATTTATTGCTGCTACCCTACCCTTTTATTCACTTCTTTAGTGGCCTATTTTATAAGAAAAATACCAAATCAATGACAAGGGTTATTTTCGGCTCTTTCAGCCTTTATGACAAACTAAAACGGGTTTTGCGTTTACTTTTCCGACGTTTCGGTGTGTATTACACCTTCTTCAGGGATATAGATTCCTAAAACATTCAGACAGAAACATATCGGACATGACACACATAAGTACAACAAAACGCAGCCTTTAAATCCCTGGAGATGATGTAATACACACAGAAACGTCAGCGACTGAAAGAGCTAAAAAAACACCGTCGTCAATTAATAATCACAGTCGAAAGCAACACATATTCCACCAATGATAGTTCCTTATGGATTGTGTTTCACTCAAACTCCGACAGATAGCAACGGTTTTTCTCGTAGGAGCGAAGAGCAAAATATGCTTCGACATCGCGAATACTAGAATTGAATCCACGCTCCACATCCTCACACAAATACGCATAGACGACTGTCGCTGCCATTAATAATATTTGCTCGGCCACGAAGCCCATAAGAAGAAAAAGAAGACGAGGAAGAATAAGATCGATTTGTTAACAAATAAACCAATTTGGGGAGTGAACGCCCCTTCTTGCTTCGTCCACGAATTGAGCCTCAAACTTTCCACTTGTCTCAACAATCACCTGACTGAGCCGAAAAACTCTTTACCGAATGTCACTCAGCTGTTATCGTGCCATACATTTTTCATGACCATCCAAAATCGGTTTGTGTCTCTAAACTTGAAGCATCGGCCGACTTATCACGGCTCCGTCCATATCTGTGTCAATCGGTTTCGCGTTCAAGCATCATCTCTCGAGATCGGTGCGCTCGAATTCAGTTCATTAACAGACGACACGTAATCCATATACGCATCAGCAGCAGCAGCACCAGTGCGCTTGAAACCGAAAGTGATTAAAAATCAGTCAGTAGAAAAATTAGTTACATTATGAGAAAAAATTAAATAATAACAGTCCGGCGGCGTGCGGAGCGGCCCGCCATGTACCGTGGAAAATGAAAGAAAAAGCAAAACGTTGAACTGTGGGCCAAGCGTGAAAATGCGTTTTTGTAGCTGCTGTGATAGGTTCAAGACTTGGTGTCAGGATTTCGACGGAATCTGTGACTTAGGACTATAGGCTTAGTCATGAAAATACTTGACTGATGAGAAATCTGAGCAATGAGAACGATAGAATTTCCATCCTATAATTGGTACAGTAGCATTGATTTCTAGATATTGAAACTTATATTAATATTTTGAATACATGATGACAAATTTTGAGCCTGGTAAGAATCTTTGGATTCCCATAAGGATAAACACTATTCAACGGTAATGTTTGGCATTGGATGAGAGCTTTCATAACCAGTTGTACGGATATTTTTTTATTCGATTTTCTGATTTTCTGCTAACTATCTAATAATCTAATAATCTAATTTTATTCAGTTAAAATTGTTTGTTGGTCTATTTTCTAGATTTATTTCATGTTCGTTATGTCAAGCCTGCTTTATCCGCAGTGTTATTATGTGTAATTTACTATTGCGATAAACGCGTTATAATGCTCATTTTTAATAAATTTGAAAAATAATTAAAACATCGTATACATTAAATTTTGGGTAATTTCTCATTCGTTGCTGTGACCCACAGTACAAACCAGCAATAGCGACATCACGAGAAACAAGAAGAAGCAAAACAGCAAAATTAGGTCAAAATGCTAATTAGTTTCGGTTATTTTTCTCCCCTTCTCGTTCGCACCTAGCCCCATCAGCAGCTCGCGGCACCAGCAACAATTAATATTTTTTTGTTTTGCTCGTAATTTTCTTCGCAGTCGCTGACGGACCGACCAACCCACCGATTCCCGGTGGGTGAACCAATATGGGGTGGCGTTTTGGGTGGTGGTTCCATGGAGCTGGCTTTTCTCCCATGCATGGGCTAGGCACAGTCAGCACCAAAACGAACAGCGACCCCTCGCTGCTCTTCTCCAGCAGACTCCATGAACTGCACCGTCGTCGATCAGCTGATCCGTGCCGGCAGCGGTTTTCCCTCAACCGAGTGTGCGTGTAAAGCGTGCTTTGGCTTCGGTTTTCATCCAATTTTCTTCAATTTGACGTCTGCATGGGCCCTCAAGCGTTAGTACATGGCGCGGAGTGTTATATAACATGTAAAAGCCCCTCGCGCCGCCGTATATAGTGCTCTACAAAACGAATAACAATCATAATAATCATCATTATAATGCTCCATTCTGACTGCAGGGTGCTGTTGATGGGTTCGGATCGTAGGTACTAAGATAGTTCTCTCGCGTTCGCTTTGTACATGCTGCTAAAATTGCTATTGTTAATTTAATTAGATAGTAGCCCGTAGAACACTGAATGAAAGTCATAAATACGATCGTACGATCGACATTTGGTCATTTGCAAAACATTCGGAAAACCAAGAAAAAAAGGTTACATAATAAGTGTACAACCCCTAATTAGTCAAACGATAAATCAATTTAAAAAAAATGTTTGGCATTTTCAAATATTCATCTTCTTCAATGACATTACATCCCCCACTGGGACATTGCCGCCTCGCAGCTTAAAGTTCATTTAGCTCTTGCACAGTTATTAACTGAAAGGTTTCTAAGCCAAGTTACCATTTTTGCATTTGTATATCATGAGGCGGTCAAGGCCAAGGAGGTCCCCATTTTCAAATATTAAGAAACTGTAGTTGCACTTTATAGTTGTATTGTTAGTCTCTAGCAATTCTTTGGATTGCTTTTCCTAATTTCTTGGGAATTAACCTCCGACATTTTTTTTCGTGAATGCCTTAAATAATTCTTAAGGAATCACCTCCAGGACTTTTTCCAGAAAATTTCAAGAATGATTTCAGCAATTTCTACGGAAACTCTTTTGAAAGTTCTTTAAGGAATTCTATCGGAAATTCCGTTACGTCGCAAATTACTTCGGAGTTTTCTCCATCAAGCAAGTAAGTACAGTGCGTGCTTTAGTCATCGCGAAGTAGTTAAGATATCGCATCATCATTCGGGAAAATGCGTTAGGAACGCTTTGCTTTTCCGTCTTTGTATCATCATGAATTGGCATCTTTCAAAAGAAATAATTAGTCGTTTATCAAGGCGATTTCGAATAGATTTCCTTCCCAATAACCATACTATTTTTTTCCAGTGACCTTATGGAACTGCAAAGGATTCATCGATCTACTGTAGCAATTAGTGTCGAACTAAGTTTCCTTCCCTTAACCTAATTGACTGTGAGGACGTGGCCGGCATCGTTATTGGTCTTGAATTAAAGAAACTCCGAAGCATGTATAGTGAGATTAGCTTTCTAGTCAAGAGAGCTGTGCTTATTTGTTGTTTCTCGGCCAAATACGACTAGCAACAACCATGTGTACAGCCAATAAAGCTAAGAATTCTTTTCAATATTCTAAGACAAAATTTCAAAAAAAAAAAAAAAAATTGAGGATTTTGTAAAGGAATTTCCATAAGAAACTCGTGAAATAATTTCCGACTTCCGGAGACGAGCCAGCCTAGGGCTGAAAGTCTTCTTAATGAAGATACTAAAATTCCGACTTTCTCAAATTTCTCAAAGAATTTCTTTGGACATTCGAATCCTCCAAGAGTTCTTTCGTAATTTTCTTCACGGATTTCTCCAGAAAATCATCCCAAAATTACTTCAACGATAAATTATAAAAATCATTCCGAAATTTCTCAAGGCCTTCCTTTTCAAAGAATGGATTCTAAGGAAATTTCAGAAATTCCATCATTTCAGGAATTTCATCAGAAATTCTCTTAGAAATTGTTTTGGAAATTCATTTAGGATTTCCTTTGAAATTATTTGAATTTTTTTTTCAAAAATATCTGCAAGAATTGTTTTAGGAATACCTTCAGAAATTCCTATAGAAGAAATGCTTTGGAAAATTCTTTGATTATTTTGGAAATTAATTTAGGAAGTGCTTTGGGATATATTCTTCGGAAATTCCTTACAAACTTTTTCTAGGAAACCCTTGGCAAAACCCAATTTTTTTCCGAAATCCTTAAGGAAATTATTCTGGAAATTTTGTTGGAAGATATTTTTCTTTAAGTTATTAAAGAATGAAATAAAAAATACTTAAGGAATTTTCGGATGAGTTCCTAATGATTCCCGAAAAAATCTCAGAGGAATATCCAAAGGTCTTACGGAATTTCTAATTAAATATCCAGAGGATTGTCTCTAGGAATTCCTACAAAAAAAAATCGAAAGAACGCCTGAATGAAGTTCAGAAGAAATATCAACAAATTTCTTTCTGGATTTTCCGGAGGCATTTCTTAAGGAGAACTTTTTCTACTTAGTGTAAAACCTCTTTTCACGCTCTATCTTTTTACGCCCCTCTTTTTACGATAAAACTTCCAAATAACGCTCCCTCTTTTTACGCTCCAAATTCGAAATAACGAAATAACGCCCTATAGGAGGGTAATAAAAGCTCCAAGCATTTATATAAGGCAACTTTGGATTAGTTTCGGAGGATGTTTTTAGATGATCTAGGTACTGCGGATGTTCTAGAAACAGAATTTATGCTTGCATGCGAAGTGGTATCACCTGTTGTCATGGGTTGTTGGTAGTCTACGATCTCCAAACAGTCAAGGTCTGCGGATCAACCTCCGTAATGGAGGCAGTTATTGAACAATAAACAAGTTGTGTGACCCCTTCTTGGTATATGTTTGTATTCCAAGTAGTTCTTTTTGTTGTCGTGGGCTACAGGTAGTCTACGAACTTCATAGATTCAAGGTCTGTGATTCAACCTCCGTAATGGAGACAGTTATTGAAGTATAGACAACTTGTGGTACCCCTTATTGGTATACCTACCTGGCACCTGGTTGGCTATAGCGTCGATACACCTATGCGTGGCGTACTGTGGAGCTGCATAATTGTCGGTCTTGGGCGATGGTCCTCCAGTTTCCCCGAACGTTCAGGGTCCCCAGGTCCGATTCCACCGCGTGCAGCCAGCGTGTTCGTGCCCTTCCACGAAGTCGCCGGCCCGTATCTGGTTCTCTGTTGAATATTGTTTTCGCTATTCTTTCTTCCGACATTCGCACTAAGTGACCAGCCCACTGAAGTCTGCCGTATTGTATACGATTCACAATATTTTCTTCTTTGTATACTTGATAAGGGGTCTTCAGAAGCCTTGCGAGCAAAGGCGTGGGATTGCCAATCCGGAGATGGCGAGTTTGATTCTCGGTCCGGTCTAGGATGTTTTTGGGTTGGAAACTTTCTCGACACCTTGGGCATAGTGTATTCATTGCACTTGCAACACAAGATGCATACTCATGCAAAGGCGGGCATAGAAAAGCTTTCAGTTAATAACTGAGAAAATGCTAATAGAAAACTAAGTTGAAAAGCAAGCCAAGTTCCAGTTGGAATGTAGGGTCTTTGAAGAAGAAAAAGAAGATACTTGATACAGCTAATGATTCATGCGTCTGCGCCACACATCTTTTTCTAGTTTCCCTCCGAGTACTGTACGCAGCACTTTTCGTTCGAAAATCCCGAAAGCTCTCCGGTCCGCCTCTTTTAACGTCCATGCTTTATGTCCATAAAGTGCCACTGGTAGATTCAGAATTTTGTATAGAGAAAAGTTCGTTTCTGTCTGCATGTTGCGGGTCCTAAGCTGGTTATGTAATCCGTAAAATGCCCTATTCGCAGCAGCAATACGTCTTTTCGCTTCACGGGAAACGTCATTGACACATGTCACAAGCGATCCTAGAGAAAAAAAAATCTACAACAACTTCAAACACATCCCCAACAAGCACTACCTCAGCACCAACATAACTAGGTCTTCCTCTAACTCTACCTGTCACCATGCACTTTTTTGGTAGAGTTACTGTTTAAGCCTATCCTCGCCGTCTCCCTATTCAGTCAGTGGGACAAAAGCCTCCACTACTGATCTGCGATGGATTCCAATGAGGTCGATGTCGTGCGCAAAGCCCAGGAGCATATGCGACCATATGCCGTTCCTCTGCACGCCAGATATCCTAATAGCGCCCTCGAGTGCAATGTTGAACAATAAATTCGAAAGTGCATCATCCTGCTTCAATCCGTCTAAGGGCTGATGTTCACGTAGCGTTTTTTTACGCTGCGTGCACGCCGCGTTCACGCAAGGTACCCAGCATCAAATGGAGCAATGCACACGTAAACGTGTGCACGACTACATTTGATGCTGGGTACCTTGCGTGGACGCGGCGTGCACGCAACTTAACGACAATCCTCGCGGAATCCAAAACTTGCGTTTTCATGGGCATACCACTCAAAACGGAAGCCACGCACAACTATAATTTTTATTATTCCAGCTTTGATGCGTCGCAACACGTATTTTGGTATTTTTAAGCTTTCATACAATTCGTATGGAAGAGAAAATATTGAAAAACTTTGCACCCATTTTTCTCAAACAAATGACAGTTGTGCGTGACTTCTGTTTCGAATGGGGTGCCTTTGAAAACGTAAGTGCAAATAAGTAGAAATTTTGGCTATCTCAGTCTTAAAAAACCATTGAACGATTAGCGTTTTACTCTGCCCGACGTTTCGGCCATTGGATGTGGCCTTTTTCAAGGGAAAAATTGGTCAATCGTTTTCGTCCTAATTTACATGTCGTTCTGGGTGTCGTATGGTCATAGTTTTGGCTTTTTTGCGGTGGTTTTGTTTTACAATTTGATATTTTATCAACGGTCACAGTGCTCGACATAACAACGACTGTTTTGAAAATCCTGTTTTGCAAATAGTTTTGGATTCCGTGAGGGCTGTCCTTAATAGATTGTGCTGGTTGGCGCGATAAAGACGCGCGGCTACGAAGCAAGACCATCGCTGAGGGTGGCTGGGTACAATTCCTGGTGCCGGTCTAGGTAATTTTCGATTTCGAAATTAGAATCCTTTCAGCCTCATGAATACAAAAATGGTAATTGGCTAATATGCTAAATGAACACTAAGTTGCAAGGCGGCATTGTCCCCGATGTAATGCCAATAAAGAAAGAGAAAAAGGTTGGGGTTTGATTTAGAATGAAAAGTTTAAGAATAAAAAATTATCAAAACTCTATCAGTAGGTTTTTATTGGAATTATAATACCCCAGCCAACACAAAGCCGCATATGTTAGCGGATAAGTATGCATAGTGGAGGCGATATAGGTGCATTCCTCCACTTATTCGCTATGGTATACGATTTTGTGTTTGCTGGGACATCCGTCATTAGGCGTTTGTGTCCGAGGTACCCCCTGGGGCCAGCAAAGGTAATCCCAGGGGTACATGTACCCCAGGTTGAGAACCGCTGGTCTAAGGTCACAAACGAGGTTGACACTTCGTCTGCAATCCGAATACTTGATTTCGAGCCATCCAGCTTTGCACGTATCAGTCTAATCAGTTTCGCCGGAAAACCATGTTCAGACATTATCTGCCACAACTCATTTCTTTTCACTGAATCGTACGCTGCTTTGAAATCAATAAACAGAGTCTGCAAGTTGCACTCCCGGAATTTATCAAGGATCATTCGCAGGCTGAACATCTGATCCGTCGTTGATCGGCCCTCACGAAAACCTGCCTGGTATTCGCCGACGAAGGACTCCTCAAACGGTCTCAACCTGTTAAACAGGATACGCGACAGGATTTTGTACGCCTAGTTCAGAAGGGTGATTCCTCTGTAATTGACACACTCTAGTCTGTGCCCTTTCTTATAGATCATATGTTCATGAGGCAATCCAACTAGCCGGCAGGCAGTTCTTCATCCTTCCATATTTTCTGGATAATGTGGTGGATTGATTGATGCAGCTGCTCACTTCCGTGTATGAGAAGCTCGACCGAGATCTCGTCCTTCCCAGCAGCTTTATTGTTTTTCAGCTCGTTTAGAGCCTTCTTAACCTCGTCTAGCGTTGATCTCCATCCTGCTCCTTAATACACCTTCATTTTTACCGTCCAACAAATCTTCGAAGTATTCTTTCCACCTGTCTGCCACCATAGTCTTGTCTGTCAGCAAATTCTCCTCTCGGTCATTGCACATGGCGGGCACTGGCGCAGTCTTATGCCGCGCGCCATTGAAAGTTGCGAAAACCCTCCGCATTTCGCTTCTATCCATGTTCTCATGCGCTTCAGCGATCACACTCTCTTCGTGTTGCCTTATTTTTCTGCGGTGGATTCGTTTCTTTTCTGCCCTTGCTACACTGTACCGCTCTCTGTTGGAACGGGTACGAGCCACTAGCATTCGACTCCTAGTAACATTTTCCTCGTCTGTCACTCCTCATCAAACCAACCATTTCGTTGGCGGCACTGTGCACTGCCTAACACTTCCTGCGCCGTTGTAGTCACAGCCTCGTGGATATTTTCCCACAATCTGTTGACGTCGCCAGATCCGGGGGCATATCCTATCCGCTCGTCCTGCTTCTGGTGGTACTTTTTCAGCAACTCCTTACACCCGGGGTTGAAATTAATCTAGAATTAAACAAAACACCTAAATAAAGAATAAAAAAAACTCCTTCATCTGACAAGCGTTGGATATTGAAACGCATAGTTCTGTTGTTTCATGAATTCGTGACGTTGGAGAATCGCGCCCGATTTTTTGCAACTACAAGGTAGCGATACGAGTCGATGCTCAGACCTCTGAAGGACCTTACATCTATAACATCCGAGAAATGTCGTCCGTCGATCAGCACGTGGTCTACCTGTGAGCAAGTGTCTCCACTCACATGTTGCCAAGGTAGAATCATCTGGGCAGCACCCCCCTATTTCCGTCAGCAACGTTCATTACTCGAACGCATTTCAACCGAATTACTTGTTTTGCCTTTCTCGTATACAAAGTATACGTAAAGGCTATATGTTCGCTCCAAAAACGAACTTTTGATAGGAGTCCCGGAGACCCATAGTGTTATATACCGATCGACTCAGCTCGACGAATAGAGGTGATGTCTGTGTGTATGTGTGTGTGTATGTGTGTGTTTATGTGTGTGTGTATGTGTGTGCGCAAAATAATCTCACTCATTTTCAGGCACTTATCCTTAACCGATTTGCTCGCAACAAGTTTCATTCGACGTAGAATCTTGTCCCATTGTTTCGTATTGAAAATTGGCCCAATCGGACTATGGGCTTCGGAATTATGGCCAAAATATATTTATGTATAAGAAAAATTCTCACTCACTTTTTAGGCACTTAGTCTTAGCTGATTTACTCGCAATAAGTTTCATTCGACGTAGAATCTTGCCCAATTGTTTCGTATAGAAAATTGGCCCAATCGGACTATGGGTTTCAAAGTTATGGCCAAAATTCATTTTTGCCTTTCTCGTATACAAAGCCTTTACCTTTATAGCCTTTACGTATAGGCTATATGTTCGCTCCAAAAACGAACTTTTTATAGGAGTCCCGGAGACCCATAGTGTTATATACCGATCGACTCAGCTCGACGAATTGAAGTGATGTCTGTGTGTATGTGTGTGCGCAAAATAATCTCACTCATTTTTCAGGCACTTATCATTAACCGATTTGCTCGCAACAAGTTGCATTCGACGCGGAATCTTGTCCCATTGTTTCGTATTGAAAACGAACTCCAAAAACGAACTTTTTATAGGAGTCCCGGAGACCCATAGTGTTATATACCGATCGACTCAGCTTAACGAATTAAGGTGATGTCTGTGTGTGCGCTTTTTAGAAGAACACCATGGTATCGTACCAGCGCATTGCCGGCTTTCCAGGTGGTCTTACCACGCCCTATGTCCTCGGAAGGTGGGAAGGGTCGACTTCGCGCCTGCTTCCCTCTGCACGACTGGTATCAAGAATGATGATGCCGCGTGCACCCCAAATTGACCTCTCTGCGATAGGGCCTAAATGGCAGCACACAGAGGGACTTGCCGACGCGGTGCCTACGCCTGCCCCAGCCTTGACGAGGACCCCTGTCCGTCCTCGGGCTCGGAACCCGCCCGGTTGACCGACGCCGCGAAAGCGACGATACCATGTTGTTCTTCACGCGGCCACTTGTTCGATAAAAGGATCGAGTTCGACCACAGGGCAGTGTGTATGTGTGTGCGCAAAATAATCTCACTCATTTTTCAGGCACTTATCTTAAACGGATTTGCTCGCAACAAGTTGCATACGACGCAGAATCTTGTCCCATTGTTTCGTATTGAAAATTGGCGTAATCGAACTTTGGGATTCGAAGTTATGGCCAAAATACATTTTTTTTCAAAAAAAATCTCACTCATTCTAGGCACTTACCCTCAGCCGATTTGCTCACAACAAGTTGCAATCGACGCAGAATCCTGTCCCATTGTTTCGTATTGAAAATTGGCCAGATCGAACTATGGGCTCAGAAGTTATGGCCAAAATTCTTTTTTTTTTATACCAAAAGTGCATAGAAATTACTCACTCCAAAAAAAACGAGAAAGGCACCATCACCGCTAGGTGGATTAATCTGGGTTTTTTAGTACATGATTAGTTTCTGTCGATATCTAGTGATGTACGAACAACCAGGTCATTTGGTTGGAACGCGGTCGAGTTATTACCGTTGCGGACGGGAATAGGGGGTGCTGCCCAAATGGTCCCGCTCCCTATAACAAGTTTTCAACAGTGCCTGACGAAATTCAATTTTTCAATAGTTTAGTGTCTTTATTAAAATGTTATTAATAGTTGTGCGAAGTCTTAAAGAGTTTGTCCATCGGTTGATACAAAAATCATCAAAATCGGTTGGAAGATGGTTGAGCCCATACTTCCTGACCACTTTTCGTGACGGTCTCAAATTTGATTCTGCAGAATGACCCCCCTATGTTTCCATAAAAGCCGTATTCTACGTCCGAGAGAATTCTAGTTTTTCGTTGCGGAGGTTAGAATATCTTAGCAAGAGACGTGGTTTCAACTACTAGTACATCATCATGTGGGTATTCCCAATCAAGATTTTTACAATTCATATTAAGGAGCTTCAACTGAGTAGTCCAGTCAGTGGTGTAATGAGTTACATATTCAATTAAAATAAACTACGATAGGAAAACTTTCTCATTCTGTTATTGAAAACTTTTTATAAATACGTGAATTCAAATTGCAAACACAAAATGTGATAAGTATTCCTTCTAAACCTCACAATGAACATGATGGTCCTGATGATTTTTCCCATCATACGCAATTCTTTGGATATCTTTGATGAGATCGCATGAAGATAGCAGTGACGTCACATGTTTACATTCAAACTGAATGTTTAATACGTACGAGCTGAGCCTGCCTTGTTTTTTGTATGCCGTGCACCTTTCGATCACCACACGTTCGGTCAAGCTATCTTCATCCATGCACATCTCGGCTCGCGAAACGAATACTTTATGGGATGCGTTAAGCTTCTGATAGAACTTCCGTGTTTCTTGAGAACGCGAAGCTGTTCCGTATCCTCGCACTCCGCTTCTTCCAGGCGGCTTTTTTCTCCTGAAAAAGCCGGATCTGTCGTCTACAGCGTTCCAAGCTCTGCCCTTCTTGCAGCGCGACCGCCCGCGCTGCGTCCTTCTCCAGAATCTCTCTGCGCTCTTCGTCGAACAACTCGTACCGTCGACTTCACGTCCGAGGAACACGTATAATGCATCCTTTCCTTATCGTTATCAGTGCTTCCACACGGTTAGAAAAAAGTACCTAATTTTAGGTACTTTTTTTCTCTTGCATCTCCTTCCCTCTTCCCTTTGTTGTCATAAAATGAAGAGCAAAACCACTCAACAAGGGCATTAAAGTGTGGGAACCCAACGTTGAGTAATCTCATGTTTACAAAAGTTGAGTGAAATTCACCTAACTTTTGGATAGTTTCTATTCAATATTAAGTATATTTTACTTAATATTAAGTGAATTTCACTTAATTTCAAGGAAAAATTACTTAATTTTTGGTTCCCACACTGAACTCCCGATTTGAGTGAAAAGTACCTAATATTAGGTACTTTTTTCCTAACCGTGCAGAGTGCTTAAGTTAAGTAACCGGTCTTTGACCCTCAACCTGCGCATTCTGTCATTGATCAACCATTCCTGATAGGGTAAGACGGTATAATGCGCCCCACCTGGCCAAAACGCCCCCCTTTGATTTCTAGAAAACTATAACTAACTAAGGGTCAAATTCAGTTGGTACCTATAAATATTTGTAAAAGCATCATCCTATGTGAATACGGGAGTATTTTTGTATTACATAATGAAAATATTTGCAAAATACAAAAAGTCACAGTTTTGATGTAACTTTTAATGTTTGTTTGCTCAACATTCTGGAGCGACGCTAGCATACTGTCCGCCAAACTTGCACTGGAACACTTAGTTAGGCAACAAAATAGCTTTTCTCAGTGGTTAATATAATATAAAATTGCTCAGTACATTCAAAGTTAATTGCCTATATGCCGGGTATTAAGCTACCCGGAGTGGAAATTAATTACTATGTCTGAAACTTGATTATGCATATGTACAACATGTGATAGATTTAGTTCGGAAAAGGTATTGGAGGGTAACCGCCCCTTCGGTGGGGTTTGATCCCACGACCCCAGTTCGCATGACAGGTGCTTTCCCTACTAAGCTACGAAGGACCTCCGTCGTCCACCGCAGCTTAGCGGGTACTGATGAAACCAAATTCCCAGCACCAGGTACCAGCCGATCTCTCGCAATACATTTTCAGAACTAACTCTCTCAAATGTATTTTTGTACACGTAGCTTAGTAGGGAAAGCACCTGTCATGCGAACTGGGGTCGTGGGATCAAACCCCACCGAAGGGGCGGTTACCCTCCAATACCTTTTCCGAACTAAATCTATCACATGTTGTACATATGCATAATCAAGTTTCAGACATAGTAATAAAATTGCTTCCATCTTCAAAAATGTAACGTTTTCCAAAAACATGTTTCACTGGTCAAATCGCCCCAGTGTAGGCAGGACAATATGCCCTTACCAACTGGACACTAGCGCGGCGAGCTTGCATCAGTTGCTTCCAAATTATATGGAAACTATTGAAATATAATTTCAACCTGCTTAAATGAACTTATGTTGGTTTTTTATTGTCAAGCACATAAGAAATTGTAACCTTTTAAATATGTGATTGATAAAATAGTAATGAAGGGCTATGGAACGTCTTTGGTTGAGGTGGGGCGTATTGCCCAGGCACTTTTTGAAATCCATTTTTTACGATTTTTCAAAAAAGTTTTATTACGTGTTATCTGTAATATTTTTTATATGACTTCTCACGGGCAATGTATTTGCGACTTCCTGGACTACCAAATTACACAAAGTTTGCATAAATTGCGTTGAAAAGTAAAAAGTTATCGAGGAGTTGCCTTAGGGGGGGCATATTATACCGTCTTACCCTATTACCTACACTCTTTTGCGTATCGCCTATCGCTATGAAAGCTCTTCTAGCTCGTGTGTGTTGCTAGCAATCAGACGATGATCAGGAGGCTGAAAACATGGGGAATAGATGCTTTTGTGAACCGCTCCTAACATGGAGAACAGACGCTCGGTTAGTTTTTCATCTCAGGAGAGGAGCAAACCCGCCTTCCTGTCATAAGCCCCCACCGGGATTTATTATGCGATCTTTCATAAGGTTGCGCGTACCCCGGCCGGCACCATGGGAAGAAGGAATAGGAGTTGCTGAGTAAAAGGATAGTGAAAAGCGATCTATTTTATTACTTCAGGTTCGCGAAGTACCAACGATATGCATTTGCCATGCCGAATTAGAATTCAAATTTAACGCAAAAATATGCAATTTTATTTTGAGTCAAATATTCATATTGCATACTGAAAAGTTGTAGCCTATCTGTTTCTCGTGACTGCCAATTTGTACCTATTAGTTTTTCGATCTTTCTCCGACGAACGTTGTCGAAATGTGCTGTTGTAGAGACTATGGTCTCTATGGGGGCAGCAGGGACAGCAGGGACAGCATGGACCATGTCCAAGGGCTTGACGACCCCTCCCCAGCTGTCTGCGAGTCAGGGAGAACTGCCTAGGGCGTGGTGGGATTTAGCAGTGGGCTCTGCTAAAATCCCTCCCAAAAAACCACAAGTGCCCGTAATCAGACTCTATCAAAGCGCAGCAGAAGTCTGAGTATGGACTGCACATGCTAAGGTAAGAGTGTCGTAGCGTAGTATCGTTGATTGGTCCCTACATACCGCTTTAGACACCTCGAGGCATGGCAGTGGAGTGTTAGAGTGAGTTGGGGAGTGTCCCTACTTCGGTAGGGTAGCGCGTGAGCTGCTTCGGCAGGGAGTGAGTGATCTGGTTGTGCTGAAGCAGGAGTGTCATAGCGCGTCACCGCTATTGTCACCTCGAAGCGCAGCAGAAGTCTGAGTATGGACTGCACATGCTAAGGTAAGAGTGTCGTAGCGTAGTATCGTTGATTGGTCCCTACATACCGCTATCGACACCTCGAGGCATGGCAGTGGAGTGTTAGAGTGAGTTGGGGAGTGTCCCTACTTCGGTAGGGTAGCGCGTGAGCTGCTTCGGCAGGGAGTGAGTGATCTGGTTGTGCTGAGGCAGGAGTGTCATAGCGTGAGGCCGCTATTGTCACCTCGAAGCGCAGCAGAAGTCTGAGTATGGACTGCACATGCCGAGGTAGGAGTCGAGGTACCCATCGACACCTCGAGGCATTGCAGTGGAGTGTTAGAGTGAGCACCCGAAAAAGGGTCACATGGAGTGAATGGTCTTTGGAGAAGCTGCTTCGGCGGCAGGGTAGCAGTGGGTTGTACCCACACACCTACAGTTGTGCACATGTGGTGTATGGGGAGTGTCCCTGCTTTGGCAGGGTAGCGTGTGGTCTGCTTCGGCAGTGGTGTGATTGATCTGCTCGTGCTGAGGCAGGAGTGTCGTAGCGTAATACCTGTAGGCCCAGGCAGTTACCGCTATTGACACCTCGAGGCATGGCAGCGGAGCGCCCGGGAGAGCATCCAAGTAAGACTCAAATGGAGTGAATGGTGTGCGAGCACCCAAGTCAGTCTCGCGTGGGACGAGTGCCTGTGTGAGCGATAATGAGCGAGTACGCTTAGTACTGCCGTCCCCCCCAGAAGTAGTACTGCGAGGTAGTTCCTGGGGGAAACGATGGTGGAGCCCAAGGGAGTTTAGTCGGTATTACCGGTATGGTCGAGTCCGACACTCCAGTACACTTCCGTGTGGTAGTTTGGCAACTACAATGCACGTGTACTGGGTTAGTGTGTAAATGCATTCTCCCTTGTAAAAAAAAAAAAAAAAAAAAAAGAGACTATGGTCTTGCATTTCTTATTACATTTCACCTTTTCCATAGTTAATGTGCTTGGTAAATGTATGCTAGATTGAATAACATTTTAAATTCACATTGCACTTAGTTTGACTGATCTGATGAAAGAGCATTTTTAATTGTGTGTTATTTTGGAAACCCAGTTGTCAACAAACCATAAATTAAAACATTGAAATGAAAATCATATTGTTCATCGACGCTCTCAATATTGGAGAACTCATTCAAATTATGCCGGCCCATCAGTTTAACCATTGCCCATTTGAGAAAAATATAGCCTTCCAATCAATCTTTCTACGGTTGCCAAAGGCCAAGCCATATTCATGAATCTGGTTCATCTACAGTACCTTTGCGGCGTCATCAACATCTCTAAGCTGTTTTTCGCATCTCTTTCGGGGGGGGGGAACAACGGCCACCGCACCGAGGAAAATCGCTCAGAAATGCATGATTGACGAAAATTATATTTTGTTAAACTTATACTCTTTTGGCTGGACGATCTCCGGCGACCATCGGCCACCACTTCGACTACCAGACGGTGGAGACCAAGCGGCATCGGGGCAAACATTTGGCACATAGACCACAGGGGGGCCTCACCGCACCCGCTTAGTGCATTGTATGGGCCTTTCTTCTAGACGGCCGCGCGCCCGCCGCCCGTACCGTGGCACGGCGGTCGGACGCTGCTGGCTGGTTGACTGACGGTGAATGTGCAGCGCGGGCAACAAACGTATTCAGAGCGTAGCCAGAAAAATCGCTGTTTTGCTTCGTTTTTCACCGCGCGCCGATCGTAAACGCGCGTAATTCGAGCCATAGTTACATGAGTTTTGCTCTTTTTTGGCTGAATATGATATAACACTTGGTCTAGTTTTTTTTATTCACTAAATACGTTTTATGTTCGCCTTATAATTTTTGTCATAAAATGAAGTGTTAAATGTTGATGGTTTGTGATGAATGGATTTATGGTAATTACTAATCATAGTGGAGATTAGACTTCTGCAAATAAGATTAATCCAAGTTTGAATAGTAGATTGTTTATCTAGTACAATGCAGACGAGTAGTTAGTACTGATTAAGTAGATGATGTTTGGGATTTATGTAGGAATGGTATTTAGAAGATTTCACTTTTATTGCGCTAGAGGAAAATATTTGTACAAAGGAATTTTATTACAAATCAAGGATATCATAATTGTCCAACAATGAGATATCGATAAATTTTGCATTTTATTCCGTTTAATGTGGTGTGCGAAATTTGAATCAAAGTGTTTGGAATTTGAGACGATTTTACTATGCGTATACGGTATTTGAGACAAAGTTTGGCAGAATAAAATTATTAAATATTGATAGTTGAAATTAATAAAAAAAATATATATAAAACTTACTGTATAAATAAATACGCATAACGGTAAAAACGGTAAAAAGGAACTTTCCTTTTTATTTTCACGTAAAAAAATGTGCCTATGGTACAAGGTAGAGCTGCATGTCAAGTTTTATTTTGCAGCACAAAACATGATGTTACTGTATCAAACAAATGACAGTTGTCAGAATCCCAGCATCTGCTTTCTGTCAAAAGATACATGGGGAGCACACAACCGAACAACCTTCCCTATATGCTCTTTGTAGTACAAAGAATAGAATACGTTCAGAGCACAAGGTCGTGGTTATCTAATGAATCCCTGGAGTAAGGCCTTTAGATCCACACGCATAACCAAAAATCAGTTTTCTATATTTAAATGTGGTTTTATGCAGATCTGAAAGCCTTCACTTCTGGAATTTCTTTGATAGCCATGAACATCCTTCATACACGGATGCTATTCAACGTACCACAAAACATATTCAAAACGGGTATATAGATATAAACTCCTCAAACAACCATGAACATCTTTCAAGCACAGATTCCATTCAACCTCAATCTCATAGGACACATCACACCAGGGCCGGATTTATGGGAGACCAGGAAATCCGTGGCCGGGGCCCCCACAAATCTTGTGAACCAAAACCAACTTGTTTTGTACATTTTGAAGCCCCCACAAGCTGTTGGCCCCGGGGCCCCCTTCCGGCTGAATCCGGCCCTGCATCACACACTTAAAACAGTCCTATAGATCGTTTGTTACCCGTGAATATGTGAAGGCCTCCACTACTTGGATTACCAAGAACAGTTTTCATACACGGGTTCTATTCAACGTACCTCAAAGGGCACATAAATATTCAAAACAGGCCTGAAGGTCGTTGGCGACGCGTGGATATTAGCTCCTGAAACTCTGGAATATCTTGTATAAGATCGAAAGACAAAAGGTCGAAGGGACAAGCTGTCGGCCCCGGGGCCTCCTTCCGGCTAAATCCAGTCCTGCCCGGAGATCAGCACTGCAGACAGAATCACAAACCGATCACGTTCTGATTGATGGACGGCACTTCTCCGACATTATCGACGATAAGACATATAGTGGCGCTAACATCGCCTCTGACCACTATCTGGTGATGGTTAGACTGCGCCCAAAACTATCCGTCATCAACAATATTCGGTACCGACGACCGCCGCGGTACGACCTAGAGCGACTGAAGCAACATGATGTCGCCACTGCATACGCGCAGCATCTCGAGGCAGCGTTGCCAGAAGAGGGTGAGCTCGATTGGGCTCCTCTTGAGGACTGCTGGAGTACAGTCAAAGCAGTCATTAACGACGCAGCGGAGAACAACGTCAGGTATAAGGGACGAAGTCGACGAAACGATTGGTTCGGCGAAGAGTGCAGGAAGCTTCTGGAGAAGAAGGACGCAGCGTGGCGGTTGCGCTGCAGCAAGGTACCCGGCAGAACGTGGAACGTTATAGACGGGAGCGGAGACAACAGACCCACCTTTTTTCAAGAGAAGAAACGCCGCCTAGAAGAAGCGGAGTGCGAGGAGATGAACAGCTGTGCCGTTCTCAAGAAACACGCAATTTCTATCAGAAGCTCAACGCATCCCACAAAGGCTTAGTGCCGCGAACCGAAATGTGCAGGGATAAGGATGGGATAAGGATGTGGAAGCCGCTCTACGAGGAACATTGGAATGGCGCTAAGAGTACAGACAGTGAAAGTCAAAGCGGAGATCAAGGAGGAGATGATTACGTCAGTTCAGCGTACGAAGGAAGCCAACCAGCCCCACCTTGAGAGGAGTTAAGGATACCATCCAACAGCTAAAGACCAATAAAGCAGCTGGTAAGGATGGTATTGGAGCTGAGCTCATCAAGATGGGCCCGGAAAACATGGCCATTTGCCTGCACAACCTGATCTGGGAAATCGAACAGCTACCGGAGGAGTGGAAGGAAGGGGTTATATGCCCCATCTACAAGAAAGGCGACAAGCCGGAGTGTGAGAACTGTCGAGCGATCACCATCCTTAATGCCGCCTACAAAGTGATGGACTGGCATGGTGATGGACTGTCGTGCCTGTTGTTCAACATTGCGCTAGAAGGTGTCATGCGGAGAGCCGGGTGTAACAGCCGGGGTACGATTTTCAACAGATCCAGTCAATTTATTTGTTTCGCGGATGACATGGACATTGTCGGCCGAACATTTGCAAAGGTGGCATAACTGTATACCCGCCTGAAACGTGAAGCAACAAAAGTTGGACTGGTAGTGAATGCATCGAAGATAAAGTACATGCTTGTGGACGGAACTGAGCGCGACAGGGCCCGCCTGGTAAGCAGTGTTACGATAGACGGGGATACCTTCGAGGTGGTCAAGGAATTCGTCTATCTTGGATCCTTGCTAACTTACTTTACTTACTTATGGATCCTGTACACCTCCGGTGGTGCAAAGGGCCGACTTGAAAGATCTCCATCCTGAGCGTTGCACGGCTATCGCTTTAACCTGTTGCCAGGTTAGATTTCGGTCGACTTCTTTTATTTCTTTATTGAGGCTTCGCCGCCATGAGCCTCTGGGTCTGCCTCTGCTGCGATGTCCCGCTGGGTTCCAGTCTAATGCTTGTTTACAGATTTCGCCCCTACGTAGAGTGTGGCCGACCCAGCCCCACTTCCGATCCCGAATTTCTGTTGTTATCGGCCTCTGGTGACAACGACGATGGAGCTCGTTGTTTGAGATCCAGTTGTGAGGCCACCAGGCCCGAATTATATACCGCAGGCATCTGTTAATGAACACCTGCAGCCGTTGAGTGTTCTCCACTGATACACACCATGTTTCGCTAGCGTATAACAGCACAGATTTCACGTTAGAGTTGAAAATTCGTATTTTGGTGCGTTCACTTATCTGCCTGTTTTTCCAGATATTTCTTAAACTCGCAAAGGCAGCCCTTGCTTTCTTGATCCGTGCACCTATGTCGATCTTGGTACCGCCGTCTGACGCCATTTGGCTACCAAGATATTGGAAGCTTTCAACATTCTCCACTGGTTGCCCGGCTACTGTGAAACTGGAAGGAGTCACCGTGTTTACATCCAACGATTTGGTTTTGTTGACGTTGATGACTAAACCTGCCGAGGAGGAGCGATCGGCAAGGTCGTTGAGCTTACTCTGCATATCAGAGCGCCGTTGCGCGAGTAGTGCAACGTCATCCGCCAATTCGAAGTCGTTTAGGTGCTCCATGGTTATAGGCTGCCATAACAGCCCGCGGTTTGGTTCACGGTCAATCGCATCTACCAGAATCTCATCGATTACGATGAGGAACAGTAACGGTGATAGAATACATCCTTGCCTCACACCAGCTACGACCCGGATAGGGTCGGACAGGACCCCATTGTGCAGCACTCTGCGAAATGGTGAGTTGACATCCGGGAAGGGGCGCCTAACATAGCTCTGGTCCTCACAAGTTCCAATACTCACGCTTCCACGGGTCTTCCGATGACAATTGACCGCCAGCTAAGGGTTGCGTACTTAGCTGGTAGTGCAGCCTGGGCACTGTTGTCCTTCTGACATCAGCTAGAGTGAGAGGGTGCGTACTGTGGGGTCTCTGCCTAGGATGTGGTGGGGTTCGACAGTGGGCTCTGTTGAACTTCTATAAAAAGCTGCATGTGTCCCCAAGCAGGCCCTATCAAAGCGACCGTGTGCCGCTCAAAGCGCACTAGCCTAGTCCTGGTGTTGGGTGGGACTTTAAACAAATTTGACCCGACTGATCGAGCGTCTGTCCACCAAGGAGGTGCGGCTCCAACAGCGTCTGTTCTGGCATCCAGCGGCTGAGTATGAAATGCTATTCCCCGGAAGCTATACCTAAGATGGCAGCCCCATCCCGGTGGATAGGGAACCTTGGGCCAACAACCTACTGTTCCCGAAACATCAATTTGTTCGAGAATCCGATAATGATCCTTGCTAACGGTTGATAACAATGTTAGTCGTGAAATACGAAGGCGCATCATCTGTGGAAGTCGGGCCTGCTACGGGCTCCAGAAGAAACTGCGGGCAAAAAAGATTCACCACCGCACCAAATGTGTCATGTACAAGACGCTGATAAGCCCGGTTGTCCTCTACGGACATGAAACATGGACAATGGTCGAGGAGGACTTGCAAGCACTCGGAGTACTCGAGAGACGGGTGCTTAGGACCATATTTAGCGGTGTGCAATAAGACGGTGTGTGGCGTCGAGATGCGGCCTTGAACCGTGTATTGTGGGGTAAAATTGTTGATTCAGTAATATCTGCTTAGAAGTAAACTAAGTAAATAAATAACCTTTCCGGCCAAACGACTTATACGGCAAAATGACCATTTGGTCGAACGATATTCCGGCTACATAATATGTCGGCCAGATGGGTTTTGATCTAATGGTTTGTTCAGCCAAATGACATATTCGGCCTACTGGCTTTCGGCCAAATGGCAGTACTTGTCGTTTTGCTGAAAGTGATTCGGATTCAAATGCCACTTGATTGAATAGCACGCTAACCCGAAAATAATCAAGCCAAATTAGTTTGTTTGAAACGGTATTAGATCGAAAATGGTTTGGCCGAAAATGACATTTGGCTGAGAGCGAAAGGCCCATTCGGTCGAACTGGTAATTTAACCGAAAAAGCTGTTGGCCGTAACAGTCCGTTTTACCGGAATGTTCGTTTGGCCGAAATCATTTGACCGAATAGATCATTTGGTCGAAAATTCCGTTTGGAAGAAGTCATTTGGCAGTCAGAAAGCCAATTGTCCCGACAATTTGCTTTCTGCAAAATAACTGTTTTGGCCAAACGGAATGTTTTGCCGAATGGCCCATTCGGACCATTTGCCAAGATTCCAACAGCCGAGATCTCGGTAATGTACTTTTACTGAAATTCGGTAATTCTTTTACCGAAATTTCGTCAATTTTTTGCCGAAATTCAGCAAAGTTGAATTTTTGCTGAGATCTTCTTAACGATTACCGATAACTCGGTAAAATTTTTACCGAAATTCGTCGAAATTATTACCAATATCTCGGCTGTAGGATTCTCGATAATCGGTAGACTTAGAATTTTAAGTGTGAACGGCTTTTTTTTCTGCAAAATAACCAATTTAGTGGATCGTCACTTTTAGCCGAATGCCCATTCTGATTAAATGATTCTTTCTGCCACACGACCATTTCGGCCAATTGAGCTATTCGGTCAACTATTTTTTCGGCCAAAGTAACTGTTCGACCATATGAAATTTTTGACAAAATAATTTTGGACCAGATGGGCCTCCTTAGCCGTGCGGTAAGACGCGCGGCTACAAAGCAAGACCATGCTGCGGGTGGCTGGGTTCGATTCCCGGTGCCGGTCTAGGCAATTTTCGGATTGGAAATTATCTCGATTTCCCTGGGCATAACAGTATCATCGTGTTAGCATCATGATATACGAATGCAAAAATGGTAATTTGGCCTAGAAACCTCGCAGTTAATAACTGTGCAAGTGCTTAAAAAACACTAAGCTGCGAGGCGGCTCTGTTCCAGTGTGGAGATGTAATGTCAATGGGAAGAAGAAGATGGGCTTCAGCCAAATGGTTTGTTTGGTCAAACGACATATTAAGATATTAGGACAAACAACTTTCAGCGTTACCCACAAACTGCTTTATAGCTATACCAGCTATAGAAGACTATTTTTGGTCATGACGAATTTTAAACGATGGCACGCTGATGCAGAATAATCGGCGGTGATGGCGTGCTATTCCTTTCGACGTTTTGTCTTTTCGACCTTTTGTCATTTCGACGTTTTGTCTTTCGACCTTTTGTCTATCGACCATTTGTCATAGATTCCTCTATACTATAGCAGCAAACATAAAAATTAAGAATTCAGATTAATGTGCGTTGAAATATCAGCCTGTTTTTTCCAGATATTTGTTAAACTTGCGAAGGCAGCCCTTGCCTTCTTGATCATTCACGTTGATGACTAAAACTGCCGAGCATGATCAAGTTAACCCTCTACCGCCCAAAACCGCTTTTAGACGTGGTACTTTGATTATTGCCTCGTATAATAAGTATACGTAACTTTTGACCAAACTTTTGATAGAAGGCTCGTAGACCCATAGTGTTATATACCAATCGACTCAGCTTGACGAATTGGGGTGATCTCTGTGGTCTGTTATGTGTGAATGTATGTATGTGTGTGTGTATGTGTTCAAAATTTTGTAGACACACTTTCTGGAACTTAACATTGGCTGAATTACTCGCAACAAGTTCCATTCGACGGGAAATCCTGCCCCATTGTTTTGGCCAGATTTGACTATGGGATCGAAAGTTATTGCCAAAATATAATTTTTTATGCACAAAACACTCACTCATATTTTTAACTATTTTTTTGCACGAGAAAGAAACCAACACCACTAGGTGGATTAATCAGCGTTTTTTTTTGTAAATTTCAATTGTGCAGATTTCGAAAAGATTTTGATGTTGATCAATAATATAAACTTCATCGCATTTTTGAACGTCTCTTATCTAATCTAATCTAATCAAACACAAACGCAGCCAGTACAAAGATTAATCCAATTCTTTTAGAAATCGATCAATAGGTTCAAAGGGATTCTGAATTGTTCATTTGCTAAACAATACCCTTTCGATTAATCGAACTGACTTTCTTTCTGATGCGTTATCAAGATTTTTTCCTATTGAGAGTTTTAATTTTTATTTTGGAAATATTTGAATTCCATCTGAATTCACTTGAATTTTCTCGTTTTCTCCGAATATTTTTTTTAAATTATTTTAAGAAACAATGAATTCAATTTTGATTTTATGTGGTATGCCAAATTAAACTAATGTAGGCGAATAATGCCCCGAATAATTATATGTTTAAAACAACGTTATAGAATTTTTCAAGCGTTGTAGGTTTATCAAAAACCATCATTTGAAAATGGATTCTGAAAAAGTTTTACCCTTCATGATGTCCATGATGGTCCATTTACATTTTGGCCAGACCTTCCTAGATTCCATAACTGCAAGGAAGTACTGCAAATGTCCTTATTACCGTCCAATAGAAAAGTATCGAGCGATTAATTAAGCAGAAACTGAAGCTGAAAGTAGCAATCACTAGTATTTAACATTGGCTAGTTGGAGAATTGGTGGAATCAGCAGACGAGCGACATCAATAGAAAAGTGCGACAATTTCTTCGAAATAACAATCCATGATTTGTTTCAGTTTTTTTATGAGATAAAATAATATTACTTTTGATTCATTCTTATAAGAATGATTGATTGAGCTTTTCGATTGAAAAAAAAAAGTTTTGTAAACAAGTTCATCATATTATAGTGTACTCTAAACTAGATCCGCCCAAACCTCAAGCCGATCAGTACCCCAAATATGTATGCCATTCACAACAATAATCGTCTTCTATATAGAAGTGCGATGAGGTAAGCGCCTGCGGTAACAGCAGCATCAAAACCGAACTTCAGCATCATTCAATAGCATCATCGAATTCGCCATCAAAGACCAATGCCATAACGACGGCGGCGACAACAAGAAAAACGCCAACTTTTATTGGCTTCTGTAATTCTGCTATCTCATCGTTCCCTCTGTCCCCGCGGCAAACACCCCACCACAAAGGTACATACTTCGGCCGAGGCTGCTGCACTGCTCCGATTTCTGAAGTTTTTCTTCTGTCAGTTTAATTTCCATCTAGTTATATCTGCTTACCGATGGCTGGTGGCAGGCTCTTTAGTGCTGCCTTTGTTTCTTCGTGACATAAGCTGAAAGCTCTCGTGGTTGTCTCCGAACCACCAAGAAGTGCATGCCAATGCTGCATGCACTCTTTACCTAGGCATGCCTAGCAAATAACTTGCTCTTGGTTATGCAACGCTTGGAATAGAATGTGCTACGAGCGGCCTGCCAGCAAACCACGTCGCCCCGCTTGTTGGAGAGGATCGTTTCGAGTGTGGCGCAATCCTTTTTCGAGAGGGAAAACAGAGCTTTTGCGCTTCAACCAGAACCACGTCGAGCGGTCTCGTGGACGATCTCCATTTGATACCGCAGGCTGTTTGATCCAAAATCGAAAGTCAAGAATGGTCGCAAGGGTCTCGAGTCGAGTCAAGTCGTTCCTTTTGATGGTCCGATCGCGCAGAGCGCATGTTTTGAGTCAACCTTTCCCATAACCTCAACCCCGCTCAGAACAGTTAGACGTCTTTTCGGCACATATCGCACTCGAAATGCAGAACGAAACTGACTGTGTCTCACGATGCCGGTACGCCGATAACAGTAATGTAATTTACGACCGAGTTCACGCAAGCTTGTTAATAATAATTTAGGCTTCGTCGGAATAATTGTCCAGAATGCCTCATAAGAAATAATTATTGTTCTCCGCTGTGCGTCAGTAGAACCGGAGAAATGGTTGACATGTGTAAACTGGAATGGAAACAACATTTAGTTTTTCGAGAATGCACCGTAAATGTGGCAAAGGTTAATAGAAGGCATGGAAGAACATTGCCATTATAGTTTAGTACAGATACGTACGTGCGTGTAAGAGAAAATGCTCTTCTTCGTATGTGAGTTAATATTAAAAGATATTTACAGTATGAGTTTTTGTAAAGATGGGAATAAACTCGTGTTTTAATTTGAAAGTTTTTAATAGCTTATCTATAGTACGAAGTTTGTTACGTGTAGGAGATCAGATTGAAAATTATAAGCATTGGCATCAAATTAACATATAATAAATAGCATAATATGAATAGACTATGGGGAAATATAAAAACTAAAACTTTCAGATATTATATGCATATAAGGCCGTTACAAATATTTATTTAACTTTTTGTCCTACTGGTCTCCGAAAGGTCAAGGGGGGGGGAGGGGGAGATAATAAAAAATAAATATTTAAATGAAAAAAATCATAAAAATCCTCGGATTTGTTGAAGAATGTTTTGCAAATCCTCAAAATTATCCGATTTTTATTTTGTTGCCCCCTCAAAATATTATTTTTTGGTAAAAAAAATCCGAGGGGGGGATAATAATATAACATATAAAAATATAATAATATAAAATAATAAATAAATATTTAAATGGACAATCAAAGAAAAAAACTCCTAGGATTTGTAAAAAAAAAAATTACAAAAAATTAGGATCCGATCATCCGATTTTTTTGTTGCCCTTTCAAAATTTAATTTTTACACAAAAAATCCGAGGAGGGAGAGACATATATCTTTTTAAATATTTGTATCGGCCTAACTATAAGAAAAATATATCTCCAGACTCTTGAAATCAACATTTAGCTAACTTTTGCGCATCTTCAGCACAATTCAAAATCATGCTAAATTGCCCTAGAGGTCATTTTTAAGATATTAAAAATGAGGTACCAAAAGGTACAATTTTTATGAAGAACATTGCCAAAACTATGAAGTTTATCGACCTTCGATGCCTTTGATTTTTTTTTATTTATTTAACCTGTGACTAGAGTGGCCTCTGCATAACAATCGTCTTTATTCAACTCTGTCCATGGCTGTACGTTGCCAGCCACGCAGTCTACGGAGGGTCTGTAAATCATTTTCCACCTGATCGATCCACTTGCTTCCTGTGCATCCCACCTTCTAGTGCCCATCGGATCATTGTCGAAAACCATGTTCACCGGGTTATTGTTCCACATTCTGACTACATGTCCAGCTCATCGTCCGATTTTCGCCGTGTGAACGATGGCTGGTTCTCCCATCTGCACCAAACCATAAATGGTACGCAGCACTTCCCTTAAAAAAAAAAACTTCAACTGCGTTGGTACATCACTAGCATCGCCCAGGTCTCGTGTCCGTGGAGGACTTCCGGTCCAATGTGCATTTTGTAGATAGCCAGGATATCAGCCATTAGGCCGAACGGTCATTAGGCCGAACGTTCATTATGTCGAATGAAAAGTATAAGGTGAGGATTGAGGAGTGAAAAGTACTCCTTTTTCCTTATTTTGACGTAGGGCAAAATTTTATGCAGCGGAGCGGACACAGCAGACTTTGACAGCGTGGGTAGCAGTGGCAATGCTGAACATTTATTCCGAAATCGATTGAGGTCGGATAATTTCAACGCAAAGGTGCCGACAAGCGTTTGGATGCTGTTCTCGATGGTTGTATAGGAACGTCCGCCACAAGTAGATTTTCGTTCAGCAAATTACAACGCTTGATAGAGTTGGTTGTAACGTAGCTTTAGCTATAATTTTATTGTTGCATGTTAGTTATAGGGTAATTTCAATATTTAACTTCTACTTACATAAATCTGTTTGCATGTATAGCTTTAAGGACAGTTCTACCGTACTATACTGCCGCTAACCGCAAGTCGAGCACATCTGTATATCGGGCTCCATATACAGATGTGCTAGACTTGCGGTTAGCGGCAGTATATATGTTCTGCATGATTATTTTAAGTTAGGTTGAGTTTAAACAATAACTATAGTATGCTTACTAGGGTGGCTCAGATTAGTATGGGAAAAACTTTTTTCAACTTTTTTGATGGGCCGCCCTCTTATTCGGTTCTATTTAAGCCCTGATGCTCTGGACAAAATTTCAGCCAAATCGGTCAACGTTTGGGCGGTGCTAAACTCGTTGGAAGTTTATATGCAAAAATGTATGCAGAAACATCCAAAAACAGTGAATTGCAGTTGGACGGCACAACTTACGATGAAGAACTATGATACTCATTCAGATCTTGAAGAATTTAATACAGAATGTTATGCAGAAAACCGCGAGAGGCAGCCAAGTTGGTTGCGACGAGACGGACGCAATGAGAAAACAGAACTGTGCAATAAAAATCCTATTCGACTAAATGCTGATGTCATATTTGTAGGCGCTCAATGAAAGAAGGGATTTCCGAGTTTTTAATCGTTTAATCGACCGATAAAAAATTTAGTTCTTTCAGGTTTTATTTCCAGGAAATTCTTACGTTAAAGTATCGGTTACGAGTTCTACTTTCATGAATCGATTACTGCCTGGTTCGGTCCAAAGCGTTGTTTGGTCACAGGAAGAGATTAAGAATTAGATAGAAACAATCTTGTGAAGTTAACCTATGCTTATAGTTCACTGAAACTACTGAACTTAATAAACTTCATGAGCATCAAATTAGCACAATTTAGGGTATTATATCGTAATTTAAGTAATAATGAACTTCTTAGTAATTATGCAATTCCGTTTTACATTTCATTGCACATCTGACAGCCTTCTTCACCTCGCATGTCCGTTGGCATTGACATTGACGTCTATTGATGTATAGGCGTGTTGCAAGGCACATCCTATTGTGCTAGTAAGTGAGGCGCGCCGACCAAGGGGTCGTCACAGTCCCCCCGGGTACGCCACTGCTGTGGCTTACCTGTTCTTCGCGCCTAACGTCGAGCACCGCCAGTTTAACCGCAGGACGTTCATAAACTCCTCCGGTCGCAGTTTGTACTGCTGCTGATCTTACTTTGCCATCCTTGCCTGTATTGACGGAAATGACCCTACCTTTAGCTCAACAATTACGCGGGTTACTTGGGTCCACAATCACTACAATATCCCCCACCTCAATCGCTTTGACTTCGCTGAACCATTTTGTGCGTCTTGTGATATCCGGCAAGTAGTCACGAACCCAACGTTGCCAAAAGATGTTAGCTTCCACTTGCGAGGTTCGCCACGATCGTTTCAAGGTGGTGGAACTGTCGTCGAATAATGTTGCCGGTTTCAGTCCACTGGATGAACCCAGAATAAAGTGGTTCGGAGTAAGTACCGGTGCATCTGGATCGTCTGCTGGAACGTGCGTTAAGGGACGTGAGTTTAGGGTGCCCTCGATCTCCACTAGTAAGTTTCTGAGAACCTCGTCGTTGAGAAGACGCTGTGGTTGGATCTGCTGCAAGTTGCGTTTCACGCTCTGAATGAGCCTTTCCCATGACCCTCCCATATGGGGGGAGGCAGGAGGAAGAAAGCACCATTCGGTTTTGGGACTGGTTATTTCTCGAACATTTTTTTCCTGATCTAATTCCGCAAGTACTGCTGCAAGCTCCTTATTTGCGGCCACGAAATTCGTGCCACGTTCATATATTTGATATTTGATTCGGAACGCCTTTTCGCACCATAAAATTACGCATCACCATAATACAAGAGTCCGTGATGTGCAACATCTATGTATACCGCCCTTGTTGACAAACATGTCACCAATACGCCCCACCTTTTCTCCGATCTTCGCCCTATCGCCACCATGATCGGGCCAAAGTAATCGACCGTCACGAAAGAGAATGGTCTACTGAAAGCCGCCAGTCTAGCCTTCGGAAGATCCCCCATCGGAGGAGGTTGTGGAACTGCCCTCTGATTCTTGCACTTTTGGCAATCAACCCTCACATTTATGAACACTTCGTAACTTCGGTATTCTGAATGCCTGCCGTAGCTCGTTGATCACCGTCTCGTGGTTACGATGATGGTAACGCTCGTGATAGCTCTTAACAATCAGCTTCGATCCTTGATGATCCTTCGGAAGAATTACGGGATTCTGTGCATCCATTGTAACATAATCACACCTGCTGATTCTTCCACGCATCCGCAACACTTGCTCTCCATCCAAGAATGGGTTCATGACATAGATTGTACTCTGTTTGGGGATTGTCTTCATGGTAGTCTTTCTACTGGAAAGAATGCTCACTTCCTCTGGGTATGCTTCCTTCTGCGCTTCTCTGAAGAGGTAGGCCGATGCTTGTTGTAGCTCCGTGCTGGAGAGGACGCCGGTTTGACGCACTATGCCCATCATTTTGCTTCGACAGTTCCTTATGAATCTGAACACAAATCCTACCGTATCAACCAATCGTTTCCAGCTGGAGAAGTCCTCGATGTTAATTACAGGTATTGTAGTTGCACCTATGTGGACGCATTTCAACCTTTGACGAAAGAGCTGAGAATGGTTCGACAGGCCATTTGTCGCGCTCCTGCCAAAGAAATTTTGGTCCATTGAACCAGCGACTATCACTTCCCAGGTCCGGTAACCGCTGCCACTTGGTTGCATCGTCTGCAACGTTGTCTTTTGTACCTATCCATCTCCAGCTTGCGATTTCACTAGTCTCCAATATATCACTGACACGGAAGGCGACGAACTGTGAGTATCGGCGATGATCGGATCGTATCCAGCATAGTACGTCGCGAGAGTCTGTCCAAAAGCATCTTTCGTCAACCTTGAACGATAAACTATCAATTACCGTGTTCGCTAGCCTTGCTCCTATAACGGCAGCTTGTAGTTCGAGTCTCGGGATTGATACAAACTTGATTGGAGCTACTTTAGATTTGGCAGCAACGATTGTGCATTCTATTGTGCTACCTTGTTGGAAACGAAGGAAGACGACTGCTGCAAAACCGCTCTCACTAGCATCGACAAAGGTGTGCAACTGTACATTGGTCGCCTGGCCCATCGACGTAAGTTTTCGATAACATCTTGGTACGTGGACATTCTGTACCAGCGGAAGGACTTCCAACCACTTTTTTTTTCGTCAATACCTTCTGGAATTTCTTCGTCCCAGTCGATTCCCGAGCGCCAAATTTCTTGAAGCAGGATCTTAAGATAGATTAGCAGATTCGAAAGCAGCCCCAGAGGGTCAAAGATGGTCATAAGTGTTCGTAACACCTCTCTTTTGGTAGGTTTTCTTTTTCCAGTTAACAGATCTGCTTCATGTTTCGGTGATAGCTTGAAGGTAAGGGTATCGGTTGTGGTGCACCACCACATGCCCAACACCTTTTCTGTAGCAAGTTCAGATCCCAGGTTTAGACCTCTCTCGTCAACTCGTTCATCCTGTAAAGCGTTGATAACTGTAGGCGAGTTGGAGATCCAGTTGCGTAACTCAAAACCGGCTTGCGCATGAACGTGCCTGACTTCTTGTGCTAGTTTGATTGCCTCATACTCCGTCTCCGTGCTAGCTAGCATGTCATCTAAATAGTGGCTCTTGATAATCACTTTCGTTGCCGCCGGAAACTTTCCTGCATACTTCTCCGCATTTATGTTTTTTACATATTGTGCAATACTGGGCGAGCAACATGCACCAAATGTCATAACCTGCATTACGTAGATGCTTGGTGCTGGGTCCGTAGGGTGTTCCTTCCAAAGAAACCGTTGGCAGTTTTGATCTTCGATCGAAATCCGCACTTGGTGGAACATTTCCCGCAAATCAGCACATATTGCCACCTTATTTTCTCGAAATTGGATGAGCACCGAAAACAGAGACGTCAGCTGATCCGGTCCTGTCAGCAGCATCGAATTCAGCGACACACCGCTGGCTTTTGCTGCCGCGTCCCAAACGATGCGCACCTTCCCCGGCTTGTTGAGATTGAAAACGGGGAAGATCGGGAGATACCAAACTCGTTGCCGTGTTTCTTTCGACTCTTCATCCGTTAGCTTCCGTACGTATCCTTTCTCGAGATATTCATGAATTTTTGTTCGAAGCACTGTTGCTAATTCAGGATCTTTTTTCAATCGAGATTCCAAGCATCGCATTCGTTGTAAAGCCATGGGTTTGCTATTCGGAAGGTGGAAATCGTCATACTTCCAGAGCAAATTGGAAACGTAATGTCCGTTTTCGTCTTGCTTGATAGTCTTGAGAATATCTACGGCACGCTGATCCACGACTGATGCCAAATTGTGTTTGGGTTTGGAAATTCCTAAACTTTCCATAGACAAATAGTCGCTTACCGCAGTATGCAGTACAGCATCATTCGTCACACCACACGAACACTTTTGAGGGCTATGATAACTGACATAATCGGTGACTTGTTCTATACCACCGTGGATGATCCAGCCCAATCGTGTTTTCGTAGCTATTGGTTGACCCCAGCTTCCTTCTTTTCCTTTCAATGGTAGTGTTAAGTTGGCGTTATCAATTCCAATTAAAATGCGGGGTTGAGCATCGTGATAGGATTCAACCGGAATACCTCGCAGATGATGATATTGATCGGATAGTTCATTTCCGATAACGGATTGGTGAAATAGGTCGAGATTAGATACTGTATGTACCTCCTGGAGACGATATCTCTTGCAATTATTTGTTGTGCCCGAAATATCAACGCTCAACCGACGTGAATCATTCTCTGAACGACTCTGACTACTTGTCCACCGGAGGCATAGAGGTTCCGGTATACCTTTTAGCTGTAGCTCTGCTGCAAGTGAAGCATCCATTAACGTATATGAAGATCCGTCATCTAAGAAGGCATACGTTTTCACGGTTTTCCTAGGTCCGTATAGAATAACCGGAACGACACGGAATAGCATTGTGTTAGTGAGCTTTAGATGGGTATTACAGTCACGTTCTGTCTTATTCGGCGCGGCGTTCGTCGGTTTAGATTCCTGACGTGACGTGTTAACTGACTTAGCGTTATCTCGTTGGTTATTGTGGAGCAGGATGTGGTGTTTGAATTGACATCCATTCTTCCCACAAACTTGTTGAGATCTACACGACGTTTTGTGTTTCTTGAGGCACTTTCTACATAATTCAAATTCCTTAACCACCGCCCAACGTGAGTTGTAACCAAGTTCAGCAAACCGTATACACTTCTCTACACTTGGACAACTACCTTTGCACACTACGCAGGACTTGAATGGTAGATTTAATGATGCACGTTTGATTTCTTGATTTGGCTTGTATCGCTGGATATTTTCTGTTTCTTCTGCGTGTGCGTTCAGGAAAGCTGAATCCTTTTTCCCCCGAGCCGCTATTGATTCTCTATTCGCTAACGTAACTATTGGGCAAACTGTCTCCGCAAGCTCGTACAACCATGCCGAAAATACAGAGAGATTGACCCTTGGCAGAGTTCGTCGATATTTCGCCCAATCGACCTTGATCGACGAAGGAAGCTTGGAGACTAACTCTTGTAGAAGCGCGACATTGTATGCGTATTCATGCAGCTGGCATGCTTCAATTGTGGCACATAAATTCTGGATGGCCAAGGAGAATTCGATTAGTGTGTCTAATCGATCCGCTTTTGGTGGTGGTGTGAACCTGATCTTGGCTATCAAGTTTTGCACAATGACTTCAGGATATCCATACAGAATTTTCAAGGTAGAGATGATTCCCTGTACATTTGACGGATGCATAAGCCTGCACTCCACTGCTTCGGAAGCCTTCCCCTTTAAGCACATTTGCAGACGAACCAAATTTTTCTCCGAAGTGTAGCCGCACATGTTGGTCGTAGTGATGAATGTCGAATATAACAATGGCCACTCATTGATGTACTGAAGTAGGGTAGCTCTCGTGATACTGCTTGGCGAGCGGCCGCTAGGCTACATGATAGGTTGTTGCCTTTCTCATCTACGAAAGCAACTTGCTGAAGCGTTGAACGCTGTGCTGGTATGAATTTACCGACGTGTGTATGGTCCAGTATTGTCAATCCTTGGCGGATGATGCGTATGTTCACTAATCCTTAGTTGTCTCAAATTAGGAACCATTCCAATGGAATGAGTTGGTGCCAGATTCGCAGCAGGATGAAACATTGCCTGATTTTGTTGTTGCACGGGATAATTCGATGGTTGATAATCATGCTCAACATCATGGGCCGACGGCTGACTTTGGTAAGCCGTAGAATGAAATGGCGGTTGATTCTGATGCATCACCTGGGGCGGTGCCTGACGCGCTGCCTGATTGATCGGTAGCTGATTCGAAAACTCCATCGATTGGGGCTGATTTTGATGCTCTGCAGAATTGAGCGGCGGCTGATGCTGACGCTGGTCCATGCACGCTTCAGGATAACTTGATGGCTGGTTATGATTTAATGCAGCTGGTGCCACACTTGTAATCCATTGATTCACCTTGCGATTCAATGCTTGTTGATCTTCCTCAAATTTATCTTCTTCTTCTCCCGACGACGAGTCGTTGGCCATGTCCCTCAATAGTTGGAAAAAGCTTCTTCTGGAGATACTCACGTTTCTTCGCTTGTTCTTCTTCCTGCAACTTCCTTTCTTCGTCCAGGATTTGTAGTTCCAACTGCGGCCTTTTTTCTTTCTTAGACGTTCTGGTGCTTGCTGTTCCGGAGCAATGACTGGCAACTTCTTCTTGATCTTGCTTCTTGGTTTCAGGTTGCATGTTGCCTGTCAAGGTGGGTACAGCGTTGTTGGTTGTCTCACAAGATAGACTGACGATTGGGGCATTTCGTGACGACAACGGCGTACTGTATTGCAGAGATGGAATCACTTGATTTCTATACGAAGGAACTGTGAAACACTGAGCTTGCGTAACCACTTGAGGGAAGTAACTCGGCACTCGCGTATTTGATGGTAGAATCGTACTGGGGGGCATTGACAGACCGGGTGGTGGTATTTCGAACGGCTTTGACAGACTGGGTCTTGAGATCTGATGGGATTGTTCAGACATACTAGGTGGCACCGTCGTAGTAGGTGGAATGGCAGTAGTGCTCGTTACGAAAGGAGGACGAGTGGAGGTGTTTGTGGCAGTGAAAGCGTGCGCGGTATATAGAATACTAGTGTTTGCGGTGGCGGTTCGGAAGGGTATGTTACTAGTTGCTAATTGCGTAATTGGTATAACATCTGCAGTCGGAAGAACACTTGCACCGAGCTTGTTGGGACTAATTATGCACACGGAAGCATTAAGCGATGCAATACCGGGAACTGCGGCTGACTGAGTCGGGTTGATACCCTGGTTTACTTGGGTACTTACTGACGGCGCTTTTGATGAAGCTTTGGCTGCCGGCTTACGCTTTTTCTTCGTTCCTGCCTTAGGAGCTTCGCATGAAAAGCAGAGAAAGCCCTGTTGATCAGTGTCCGCGGTAACACCCACGAAGTGATACCAGTTACCGCACTTGTCACATTGGATCATATGACTGTTGTCCGGGTTAGTGCATACCTTACAGTGGCGATCGTTTGCTACCTCTTGATGATCGTTTCTTCGCGACATAGCGGGTTATCCTCCGGATGGGGATAAATGAAGTTTTTATATTGTAGGCGCTCAATGAAAGAAGGGATTTCCGAGTTTTTAATCGTTTAATCGACCGATAAAAAATTTAGTTCTTTCAGGTTTTATTTCCAGGAAATTCTTACGTTAAAGTATCGGTTACGAGTTCTACTTTCATGAATCGATTACTGCCTGGTTCGGTCCAAAGCGTTGTTTGGTTACAGGAGGGGATTAAGAATTAGATAGAAACAATCTTGTGAAGTTAACCTATGCTTATAGTTCACTGAAACTACTGAACTTAATAAACTTCATGAGCATCAAATTAGCACAATTTAGGGTATTATATCGTAATTTAAGTAATAATGAACTTCTTAGTAATTATGCAATTCCGTTTTACATTTCATTGCACATCTGACAGCCTTCTTCACCTCGCATGTCCGTTGGCATTGACATTAACGTCTATTGATGTATAGGCGTGTTGCAAGGCACATCCTATTGTGCTAGTAAGTGAGGCGCGCCGACCAAGGGGTCGTCACACATGCTGATGTCATATTAGAAATTTGGAGACAGTACTCGTCGATAGCAAATCCTTCCGCACGCGATGGCATATGAGCAAGTCAAACCACCTTCCTTTTGCCAGTGGAGATATATCAGCTTCCACACTGATATTCTTCCCCCCTTCTTCATACGGGAGCTTGGAAGAAGGAAGGTAGTGTGATATGTGCCATCACAAATATTGCCAACCGCCAGCTTTCAAATCGACTTCTATAAAAACATTCTTCATGCCTGCCGTATCCTAACGGAACTATCAATTCTATACTTTCGCCTCTAATGCTATCATGAACATGTACGTCCAAGTTTGGAAGATGATATTAGCATTTCCATATCATTGTAAATCGTTTAACTTCACGTAGAAGTAACACACACGAAATCATTAATTTAGTAACAATATTTAATTAGTTCATCTTTCTGAAATGATACCGTTCGCTGCACGTTTTCGTTTCAATAAACAGCAAGAAGCCGAATTAATAATAGACAGGTTACCTTCATCAACCGGACCATCCGCTTCCATGCTCCACCCATGTGCGGAGTTCCAGGCGGATTGAATACCCAATTGGTAGGGGTCCCAGTGAAAGTTACGGCCAGGTCCTCAATTTGCTCCTGCCGTGCCGTTGTCTCAATAGATCTCGGCCGGTGCACCACGGCGGCAGATGAAGCGTCGAATACATTTGACGCACGAGTCCGTAGTGAGATTATGAGCCACCTCGATGTGCACTGCCCGTATTGTCAAACACGTGAACACGGCTATCCAGCGTTTAGCGCTGCATTTACCGACCTTCACCGCCAACGGTCCAATAAAGTCCAGGCCAGTGTACGTAAAGGGTCTGGCGAATGACGCCATCATGGCTAACGGGAGCGGCGCCATGCGGGGAATCTGCGGTAAGCTCTTGTACACGCGACACCACTGGCACGCTTTGGCAACGCTGTTGATCGCCCTTCTAAGTCTCGGAACATAATACAGCTGACGATCTTCGTTCACGACAGTTTCGGTGTTACCGTATCGGTACTTACGGTGATAGTATTCCAGCAGCAAGGTAGTGAACTTGTGACTCCTAGGAAGGATTACTGGAAACTTCATCTCCTTTCCGACATTTGGAGCCTCCGCTATTCTACTATCCATTCGAATGATGCCTTGTTCGTCTAAGATTGGACATAGCTGATAGAGAGCGCTGCTTTTTCCCACATAGATTCGCTCATTTGGAGGTTTCGTCTGGTTGCTTTTCAAGGTCACCATTTCATCTGGGAAGCACTGCCACTGTGTCTCGCGGATTAGTAGACTTTCTCCCTTTCGTAGCTCTTCTGAGCATAATGGACCTACGAATAACTCCTGTCTTGCTAGCTTCTTCTTGATGTTGCTTATGAATCGGAACACGTAGGCGACAGACCGTATAGAATCTATCTAGTTCCATAAAACTTCCAGCAGTGTGAACTGTCCCATGAACGAACCATGGACGTAGCTCTTCTTTGGTAGGTGACGTCAACGTTCGTTGTACTGGCCATTCTGATTCCGCTAGTTGAAGAAACGCTGGTCCCTTGAACCAGACACTGTTTGCTTTTAGGTCTGGGCCATTTCCCCATTTTGTGGCTATGTCGGCTGGATTTTCTTTGGAGGGAACCCAACACCAGTCCTCGACATCGGTGGTCGTAATTAATTCTTCTATTCTGCAGGCTACAAATTGTTTTTATCTGCGATGATTAGCTCGCAGCCAGGAAAGAACTGTTGCGGAGTCGCTCCAGAAGACTTTTCGTGTAACTTTCAGTGTGTGGTTTTCTTCGACGAACTGTGAGAGCCGAGCACCAAGCACTGCGGCTAGCAGCTCCATGCGAGGTATTGAAACAGTCTTCAGGGGGCCACCTTTGTTTTCGCCGAAACATGTGCACACTCGGGGAAACCGTCGGAGCTCGAAGTGCGAAAGTAGACTACTGCGCAATACGCAGATTCGCTGGCATCCACAAATATGTGCATTTGCAGATTTCGGTACCGCTCTTTGGTAGCACCTGGGAAGTAGCAGCGAGGGATCTTAAGGTTTGCGACATCCTTAATCAGGTTTGTCCAATTTTTCCACCTTTGATGCAGACCGTCATTCACTTCTTCGTCCCATTGTATTCCTTCTCTCCATACTTCTTGCAGCAAGATTTTGCCATGTACCACGAAGAGGCTCAGTAGACCGAGTGGGTCAAAGAGCGACATCAGACACTTCAACATCTGTCTTTTTGTAGGACGTTCATCGTCTCTTACCGAATTAACGATTTCAGGTTTCATTTCAGTCGAGAAACTGAAGGCGTCTTCCTGCGTCAACCACAAGAGCCCGAGAACCCGAACATAGTCTGTTTGTTTGTCAGTAGTAAAAGCCTTATCTTGTTTGGATGAATCCATAGATACTCCCAAAGCAATCAAGAGGTTACTGCTGTTCGATAGCCAATTCCTCAGTTCGAAACCGGCTTGCTGGTGAACGAAACGCATTTGTTGGGAGACTTCGATAGCTTCGTGAACAGATTCATAGCTCTCTAGCGAATCGTCCACGTAGTTGTTGTCAAGAATGCTTTCGACCGCTCGGGGATACAATTCTTGCTAATCTTTGGCGTTTTTGTTTTTCACATATTGAGCTGCCGCTGGGGAGCAAGTTGAGCCAAAGATGGCTGCATTCATGAAATATACCTCTGGTACGTCGGAAGGATCGTTGCGCCAAAGGAATCGTTGAGAGTGGCGGTCTTCTTTTCGTATGTAGATTTGATGAAACATTTCCTTTATATCTGAGGAAACAAATCTACATACGAAGAGATGACTAACGGAAGCGCAATAGTACACCGGGAAGCGAGGTCAGCTGATCTGGACCTTTTAGCAGTACTGAATTTAGTGAGATACCATTGACTGCCGCTCTTGCATCCCATATCATGCGAACCTTTCCCGGTTTACGAGGGTTAACAACTGCTCCTAGCGGTAGATACCACACACGGCGCATGTCGCCGTTCGCTAGTTCTTCTTTGGTTGCGCGATGGGCATAGCCTTTCTGTTGGTAGTCTTCCAGTTGTTGTTGTAATGCTTGCTCCAGTTCTGGATTCCGGTTCATACCTCTTTCCTTCTATTCAAGCCGCCGCAGAGCCATGTTATAGCTTTCGGGGAGCTCTATGTGGTCGAATTTCCACAGAAGCCCGGTCTCGAAATGATCGCCTACTCGAATAGTTGATTCCTCCAGCATACCTTGTGCACGCTTCTCTTCTTCCGATGCAAGTGGTGCTGTTGATTGTGTTCCAATATCTTTTATATTATCAGAATAAAGCCGGAGTGGCCTGTGCTGCACATAAAAGTCTTCTCAATTCAGCTCGGTCCATGGCTGCACCTCGCCAACCACGCAGTCTGCGGAGGGTCCGCAAATCGTCCTCAACCTGATCGATCCACCTTGCCCGCTGTGCACATCGCCTTCTTGTTCCCGTCGGATCGTTGTCGAGAACCATTTTCACCGGATTACTGTCCGACATTCTGGCTACGTGCCCGGCCCACCGCAGTCGTCCGATTTTCGTGGTGTGAACGATGGATGGTTCTCCCAACAGCTGATACCACTCGTGGTTCATTCGCCTACTCCACGTACCGTCCGCCATCTGCACTCCACCATAGATGGTACGCAACACTTTCCTTTCAAAAACTCCCAGTGCGCGTTGGTCCTCCACGAGCATCGTCCAAGTCTCGTGTCCGTAGAGAACTACCGATCTTATAAGCGTTTTGTAGATAGTCAATTTGGTACGGCGGCGAACACTATTCGATCGGAACGTCTTGCGGAGTCCAAAGTACGTGCGATTTCCAGCCACTTTGCTCCTCCGAATTTCTATGCTGGTATTGTTATCTGAGGTCATCAGTGAGCCCAAGTACACAAACTCTTCAACCACCTCGATTTCGTCACCACCGATACAAACTCGTGGTGGATGGCTTACATTGACCTCTCTTGAGCCTCTTCCTATCATGTACTTCGTCTTCGACGTGTTGATGACTAGTCCTCTCCGTTTAGCTTCGCTTTTCATTCTGATGTAGGCTTCCTCCATCCTTTCAAAGCTACGTGCCATGATATTAATGTCGTCGGCGAAACCAAATGACTGGACGGACTTCGTAAAAATCGTACCACTCGTGTCAATCACTGCCCTTCGTATTACTCCCTCCAAAGCGATGTTGAATAGCAGACACGAAAGACCATCACCTTGCCGTAACCCTCTACGCGTTTCGAAGGGACTCGAGAATGCTCCTGAAACTCGAACTACGCACATCACCCGATCCATCGTCGCCTTGATCAACCGTATCAGTTTATCCGGAAATCCGTTTTCGTGCATTAGCTGCCATAGCTGGTCTCGATTGATTGTATCATATGCGGCTTTGAAGTCGATAAATAGATGATGTGTGGGCACGTTGTATTCGCGGCATTTCTGCAATACCTGACGTATGGCGAACACCTGGTCTGTGGTAGAGCGTTCACCCATAAATCAAGCCTGGTACTGCCCACGAACTGCAATTGGTGTTAGTCGGCGGCATAAAATTTGGGAGAGTGCCTTGTAGGCGGCGTTCAGCAATGTGATAGCGCGGTAGTTGCTACAATCCAGCTTATCACCCTTTTTGTAGATGGGACACACGACACCTTCCATCCACTCCTGCGGCAGAACCTCATCCTCCCAAACCTTGGTGATCAACCAGTGCAGTGCTCTAGCCAGTGCCTCACCACCGTATTTAAACAGCTCTCCTGGTAGTTGGTCAACTCAAGTGGCTATGTTGTTTTTCAGCCGACCGATCTCCTCCTGGATTTCCTGGAGATTCGGAGCCGGAAGTCACATGAACTGCGCGCGTGTTCCTAGGTTCATTACCATACCGCCACCGTTGTCTGCCATATCGCCATTCATGTGCTCTTCGTAGTGCTGCCGCCACCTTTGGATCACCTCACGCTCGTTCGTAAGAAGGTTCCCGTTTATGTCCCTACACATATCGGGCTATGGCACGTGGCCCTTACGTGAATGGTTCAACTTCTCATAGAACTTTCGTGCGTTATTAGCGCGGTACAGTTCCTCCGTCTCTTCACGGTCACGATCTTCCTGCTGGCGCTTTTTCCTCCGGAAAATCGAGTTTTGTCTGTTCCGCGCCCGTTTGTATCGTGCCTCGTTCGCCCTCGTGCGGTGTTGCAGCAATCTCGCCCATGCTGCATTCTTCTCCTCAACTAACTGCCCACATTCGCCGTCATACCAGTCGTTTCTCTGATCCGGAGCCACCGTGCCAAGTGCAGCGGTTGCGGTGCTTCCAATGGCGGATCGAATATCTCCAGCCATCTTCAAGAGATGCTGCGCCTAGCTGCTCTTCCGTTGGGAGTGCCACCTCCAGCTGCTGCGCGTAGTCATGGGCTAGTCTACCGTCTTGTAGCCGCCCAAGGTTTAGCCGTGGCGGACGACTGCGACGCGTGTTGATCACCGTCGAGAGTTTTGAGCGCAGACATACTGCAACGAGGTACTGGTCGGATTCAATTGGTACAGAGGTACTGGTACGTTCATGATGTCGGAGAAGAATTAACCGTCGTTTAGAACATGGTCGATTTGGTTTTCTGTTACTTGATTAGGTGATTTCTATGTGGCGCTGTGGATAGTCTTGCGGGGGAAGAAAGTGCTTCAGACTACCTTTCCGCGGGAGGCTGCAAAGTTTATGCATCGTTGGCCGTTGTCGTTCGATAAGGTATGAAGACTATCCGGTCCGATGACCGGTCTATACATTTCCTCCCTTCTTACCTGAGCGTTCATGTCACCAATGACGATTTTGACGTCCCGCAGTGGGCATCCATCGTATGTCTGCTCCAGCTGCGCATAGAACGCTTCTTTTTCGTCGTCGGATCTCCATTCGTGTGGGCAGTGCACGTTGAAGATGCTATAGTTGAAGAAACGGCCTTTTATCGTCAGCTTGCACATCCTTGCGTTGACTGGATGCCACCCAATCACCCGTTGGCGCATCTTTCCGAGCACTATGAAGCCGGTTCCCAGCTCGTTGGTGGTGCCACAGCTTTGGTAGAAGGTAGCCGCTCGATGCCCGCTTTTCCACACTTTCTGTCCTGTCCAGCAGATTTCCTGCAGCGCTACGACATCTAAGTTGCGGGGATGTAATTCATCGTAGATTATCCTGTCGCAACCTGCGAAGCCTAGCGACTTGCAGTTCCATGTTCCAAGCTTCCAATCGTGATCCTTTATTCGTCGCCTAGGTCGTTGCCGATTGTATCGAGTCGTATTATCTCCTATGACGTTCGTAATAGTTGTTTTTAAAGGCGGCTTATTGGGCCTGCGCAAATCTCCTGTCTCGTCGGAGGGCCGTCGTGTCAGGGCTGTTTAGCGTCCCACCTAACACCAGGACTTGGGCTTGTGCGCTTTGAGCGGCACACGGTCGCTTTGGCGGAGCCTACTTGCGGATTCCCCACTCAACACAAAGTCGTATATGATGCCACATAAGATGCTAAAGTGGAGGCCATATACGTACATCCCCATACAACTTGTACGTATATGGCCTCCACTTTAGCATCTTATTCGGCATCATATACGACTTTGTGTTGACTGGGTCATGCAGCTTTTTATAGAGGTTTAACAGGGCCCACTGTCAAACCCCCCCACATCCTAGGCAGGCGCCACAACTCGCGGATGGCCTGGGGAGGGATCGTCAAGCCCCAATATCATTCGTAGTGAAGAAACCTCTAACCAGGTCATGCAGGGTTTGATCAGAGACACATCCGCAGCCATGGTAGTTGACTGACAGCATCTGATTGAAACTCGATGAACCTCCATAAATACACCAGCCCAATATTGTTTTTACACCTACTGGCTCACGTCTCCTTTCTTCTCGTGTCTTCAACGGGTCCATCACATCCAAGTTGTTGACACCGATCAGCAGCTTCGGAACTGCTTTGACGTAACTCGCCACCGGAAGACCTTTGAGATGATTGTATTGTTCCGACAATTGGTCATACGAAAGTGTCTGTGTAGGCAGCGATAGCTCCCTAACAGTTTGGACCTCTTCTAGTGTGTACCTTTTCCCACCAGTAGATGACACGGTTAGCGATATCTGTTTTGAATCATTTTTTTATCTGGTCATATTCGCTGTCCATAGCAAACATAGTGGCGCCGATACACCTTCACTACCGAAGTTGTTTCGCCAAGCTGTCTTCAATTAATGTCAGTGACGAGCCGTCGTCAAAAAAGGCAAAGGTTTTCACTTTACCTTTAGTTCCATGCAAGGTAACCGGCACGATCCTTAAGAACAGTGACTGTTTGATTGTACCGAACCTGTACCGAACCGAGATATTGAATTTATTCGCGTTAAGGACATTTTTTCCCATTGTGCAATGGTGGATATGATCCCTTTTTTAAAAGGAGGCGCTTGCTCGGATTAAGGCAATGGTGGATGTGATCCCTTCTTTGAAAATAGGTGTCTGCCAGAAATGAAGCAATGGTGGATATGATCTATTTTTTTAAGAAGGCGCTTGCTCCGATTAAGGCAAGGGTTGATGTTATCCCTTCTTTATAAGTAGGTGTTTGCCTGTGCCCGTGTTTGAATATAGAAATTGTGGATATGATTCCTTCTTCAAAAGATAACATTTTGCCTAGACTTGTAGATATAGGTTGGATTACGACTGTGAATTTTGTAGTTCGATTTTAGATTGGCTATCAGTCATGAATATGTTGACAATTTTATTTCATCGCCGACGTTTCGTATCCCATCCCTGGATCAAAACGTCGACGATGAAATAAAATTGTCAACGCTATTATTCATGACTGACAGCCAATCTTGTAGATATAACCATATAAAACTTCTTCAATGAAAGCTGTCTAGTATGACTTAAAGAGATATTATCCAATTGTAGATTTGATTTAATATTTGAAATGAAGTCTTCGTCTGGAATGAGGCGTAGAAATATGACATCAATTTGTAAAAACAGTTTCTTGGTATTAGACAAATGTGAATGTATTTTGAATGCATGCCAAATCCCTATTATGCAAAATTACCTTCTTCCAGTTGTTATATAATCCTTTTTCTATTCCTTTGCTATCAATAATAATTGGAATTCTCTGTTTTACTATTTCTAGGGAATAATATATTCTGGCAAACCCAGGTAACCAGAAGTTCCTTTGAAGTACGTTTTTCGTGAAGCTGATGAAGTGAAAAACGTGCCCCTCAACGGTTACTTGGGAATGATCTATTCTGTGAAATGGCTTTCTGGCATATGCTCCAATCTGGAAAAAATCATTCTGGCAAATGTCATGCAATTAAGGCTGGAGGGTATACTAGCCATATTTGCACTAAGCATAACCTAACGTCTCGGCATGCATTTGTGGTACCGTCGTCGGGGTGACAATGGGTCAAATGTGGGTGAGAATGGGTCACTGTTTCAACTACTTAGAATGCTTATAGAGTAGATTAAATGTAACTGAGGGCAAGAAGACTAAAATATAAGAGACCTTTTTGAGCGATTTTGCTATCCCACCTCCAGGCTGCCGGTTGTCACCTCTGATGGCGGTAGTCAACAACTGCCGTTCTCGGTCAATCTTAATAGCTTCAGGCGTACCTCAAGGCAGTGTATTGAGACCATTGTTGTTTAACATATTCGTGAACGACTTGAACATGATGATATCCTCGTCTAAACTTACCTTCGCTGATGACTTCAAATTTTACCGAGTTATCTTCAGCATATCCGATTGTGAAGCTATGCAGGAGATATCGACAATATGCTTGTATGGTGTGACAACAACGGCATGCGAGTCAACAATAAAAAATGCATCGTCATATCATTTTCAAGGAAAGACAGTCCCTTGCACCACGAGTACTGCATGGGAAACGTCATACTAAATCGTACACAATCTACTTGTGATCTAGGAGTAACTATGGACTCTAAGCTCAAGTTCACGGATCACATAGGGATAATAGTTGCTAAAGCCTATTCCACACTAGGATTCATTCGTCGCCACGCTCTACTGCTCACTTGCATGCAGTATCCTCGAATATGCGGCCCTCATATGGTGTCCTTATCAAACAACGCATATACTCGCAATTGAACGGGTGCAAAAAAGTTCATCCGCTTTGCATTGAGGGAACTCCCTTGGAGGAATCCATCAAATCTGCCACCTTACCCGGATCGGTGTCAGTTGATTAAACTGGAGATAGTATCATCGGAGACGAATTAACCTGCAGCGAATGTTTATTTTCGACATTTTTACCGGAATCATCGACTGTCCGCCGCTTTTTGAACAAATCGCACTACACGTTCCAAGCAGACGACTTCGTCACTCCCCGCTTTTGGCTATTCCTTACCACAGAACAAATTATGGCTTCAATTTTGTGGGCTTAGTGGCCGTGCGGTTAGCGATGTCAATCGTCTAGACTCATGTGCTGTGGAGTGTGGGTTCGATTCCCGCCCCGGTAAGGAGAAAACTTTTCGTAAAGCGAAAAGCTCTCTACTGGTCCACTGGGTGTAGTGTATGTAAATATCCTGTCCTGTCTCATGCTAGATGTTAAGTGTTCAGTCTGTGCGACCTTTGGTCGAAGACGGTGATTCTGTCTTTTATAATACCGTCGTTCGGGGTGACATTGGGCCTAGGGGGTAAGATTGGGCCAAAAACGAAAAATGTTTCAACTCCTAATATCTCAGAAACTGTTACGAATTTTGATGAAAACTTCAAACGGTTCGAAAATACATTAAAATTCACGTCTAGGAAATCACAAAACAAATTCCAAGGATTAATTGTGCTCGTACCATAATGCTTGGAATTTGAATGTAAAATTATTGATCGAATGAACCCGTATTAAAATAGTGTCAGTAATGCCCCACAAATCTATTACATAACTAAATTTTAGATCGATGGATACCTGGTGCTCATGTTACGATAATCTGTTTGTTGTTTTATCGAATTTTATAAATATTTATTTAGCATTCTTGCTTTGTGTGAGAGCGAAGTGGAGAATACTCTGAGTCAGCTTGGCCTTACCGAAGACCAGCTACTCAGTAGTTCGCAGGAGAAGATGGAAATATCCTGCCCCTCAACGCCTATCTCCCGGAGCAGCACATGTTTCGACAAAGCTGATCCAGATCTACAACCCCCCTCATCGACCGACTCCAACCTGCTGGACATGGAAGATAACGAAGATGATGGTATAAGGATCGTCATCAACCCCCAAAAATCTTTAGCAAGTAGCAAAGGATCCGAAGATAACAAGGGTTCTACGGAAGCCAAGGGTGCTCCGAGAAAGAAAATTCCCACACTCACACGCTCGCAGAGGAAGCAGCTTAGAACTCTACGGGAGAAGGGAAAAGACCGGAATGAGGCCTTGTCCATAATCCTGAATAAGGAGAGCGAGCCCACTTCCTCAAAACGCTCGAGAAACGACAAATCCGCCACAGAGGACCCCAAACAAAAAAGGGTGAAGCACCATCTGGATCCGAGAGAGCGCGCCCAACAGTCCTCAAACCGCGCGCCTCAGAAAAACGTGTCTGGACAACAAAACCCACCCATGAGGAAAACAGCTGGTATCAGCTACAGTGATATGGCCAAAAGCGTGAAGGTCGGGATAATACCCAAAGACTTTCCCACCGTCCAACTCACTACAGCCCAGCTAGACCTTCTACAAGAAACACTCCTGCTCAGAGTAGTTCAACAGCGAAACGAGCCAATAAAACCCAAATTCAACAACCTCATCTACAAGTCCGGTTACATGGTTCTAATCTGTAAGGATCAAGAGACTGCTGAGTGGTTAAAGAGAATATCCCCATCCATGAAACCCTGGGAAGGTGCAGAGCTGATGGCAATGGACGAAGTGTGGATTCCACGTCCAGAGATGATCCGAGCATTCTTCCCACAAAGCTCCAGCTATGATGACGACCGAATAAAGGCTCTCATAGAAAGCCAAAATGACATCACAACAACTAATTGGCGTATTGTGAAACGATCCATTCTGAAAGATATTCATGTTGAATGGATCTTCACAGTAGAGGGTGCGTCGATGGAAAAGTTGAAGAAGTCCAAATACACCCTCAACTACCGATTTGGTGAAATCCAACTAAGGAAGATTACAGATCAACCGACTGCCGCTACCGCCAATCCGACTGGAAGGCCGACCCAAGAGCAATCTGAGGAGGCCTCCTGTTCGGGCGAGGTTCGGCTAACTGGAAGGCCGACCCAAGAGAAATCTGAGGAAGCCTCCGGTTCGGGCGAAGTTAGTAAATCTCACCCCAAAAGGCTAGTCTGTCCGCCTCTAAAGGAAAAGCTCGAAGCTTACATGCGACCCCCTGCTCTAGTGGTACCAAACCAAAGGTATCTAAACAGGGCAAAGGGGGTGCAAAAAGCGACAGTTTGACCACAGAGGCGAAACTGGCGTGCCAGGTTGCGACAGGGAAGAGAGAAAACCCAGACTGTAATACCAAACGACATCCTGATGATCCGCAACATCCAAAGCCGGACAGTCGTCGTCCGGAAAAAGCGGAACCCCGGAAATGGCGACTAAAGTTCTGCAAGTGAACCTCCACCATGCTGAGAGCGCCACGGGTGTGCTCTGTCGGAGGTTCACCAAAGAGAATTTAACCGTGGCCCTCATTCAAGAGCCATGGGTCAATAAATCCAGAATACAAGGTATTCCACAACACTCATGTAAGTTGGTATATGATGACAGCCAGCTTTCTCCTAGAGCGGCTATTTTATTACATAACAGCTGTAAATACTTTCCAATTTCAGAATTCATAAAGGGACATCGTAGCGGTCAGGATGGAGGTACCTTCCGCCAGAGGGAGTAGAGAACTTGGTGGTCTCGGCATACTTCCCAGGTGACGTGGACGAAATCCCTCCTCCAGAAATAGCTGCGCTCGTAGCCTACAGCCACCGACACAACATTCCCTTCGTCATAGGGTGCGACGCAAATGCACATCACACCGTATGGGGAAGTACCAATGTAAACACCAGAGGTGAGTACCTGTTACAGTTTCTCTCTTCCAAGAACATTGACATTTGTAATGTTGGTGACAAGCCCACGTTTGAAAACTCCATTCGTCAGGAAGTTTTGGAATTGACTCTATGTAGTCGGCCTATCTCTGATAAAATAAAAAACTGGCATGTTTCTGAAGAAATATCAATGTCAGACCATAAACACATCATCTTCGAACGGGAAGGGGGTCTAACGATGGAAAAAACGTTTAAAGATCCTAAGAAAACTGATTGGGAATCCTACTCAGCTATCCTACGATCCGAAGAGTACATCATAGAAAGTCACATCAAGTCCATAACACAATTAGAAGATGCGTCCAAATCCATTAAAAACAAAATCTTTAACGCCTACCAAGAGAGCTGTCCAACTAAATCAACTAGTTCGAGTAGAGACGATCCATGGTGGAATAAAACTCTTCAGAAGCTTAGGAAAACTGCGCGTAGGGAGTTCAACCGTGCTAAGCGAACCGGCGATTGGAGCCTATACAGAAAGGCCCTGACGAACTACAACAAAGAAATAAGGTCAGCCAAACGGAAATCGTGGATTCTAATGTGTGAAAGCATAGAGAATACACCCGTAGTGGCCAGACTCCAAAAAACTCTTTCAAAAGACCACTCCAATGGTGTGGGTAGCCTGAAAGATGGATGGTTCGCTCACTGTAGAGCCTAGCGATACACTGAGCGAATTGTTAAAGATCCACTTCCCTGATTCAATCCCTGAGTCGAGCATCGGCGACCAAGGCACTGGAATTGCTGTCTCAGATCCACAAGAGATCCAATCATGGGTTTCTGGATCTAAAAGGACGCAATAAAGGTTGCAAAGGAAGCTTTCACTCGGGCCAGGGTTGAGAGGGCTGTGAGATCTTTCGAGCCATTTAAGTTCCTGGCATGGGTGGAATATTCCCAGCGTTGATCCAAAAAGAGAAGAAAACACTGGTTCCACCCTTGGTTGAGATTTTTAAGGCGAGTCTGATTTTGGGGCACATACCTAACGATTGGCGTCAAATCCGGGCTGTCTTCATTCCGAAGGCAGGCAAGAGAGATAAAACCAACCCCAAAGCATTCAGGCCGATAAGTTTATCCTCTGTAATGCTCAAAATTATGGAAAAGGTACTATGCGAGTACATAAATCACAAATTTATGAAAGCAATGCCTTTGTCAAAAAACCCTGATTAATCCACCTAGCGGTGATGATGCCTTTCTCGCTCGTTCAAAATAGTTGATAAACATATATGAAAAGTCTAAAATAACATTTATTTATACCAGATGAACCGGCCTAGGGTCGAAGATCTCGTAAATAAAGATAGATTGAATTGAAAATTCACATTTGTTATAATTGCTGCCGGATGCAATTTGTTGCAAGCAAATCGGATGAGGTTAAGTGCCCGGAAAATGTGATGAGGTTGTGCAATTGCACAAATCGAGTTTCAAGCATAGTATACAAATTTGTATTTTGGCCATAACTTTTGAGCCCATAGTGAGTTCGGGCTGATTTTTAATGTGAAACAATGGGACAGGATTCGCCGTTTAAATAATCGGTTCAGGATAAGATTTCGAAAAATGAGTTAGATTTTTTTGCACACATGCACAGCACATACACGTACTTCTTCTGAAAAAGTTCGTATCGTTTGCTTTGAATACGAGAAAAGCACAAAAACGGTGGAGAGAAAAAACAAATGTTTCCATTTGTCAAACTTTCGAGTGCTTTCCTATTAAACTATTAAATCCAAGGGCCTCATACGCCTGTTACTGGCGAACAAAGCTCGTGTACTCTGCATCGAAGCTTAGAACCGGTGTTAGGGCGTAATCGTTAATGTGAACATTTTTATAATCGATTAGTTACTGTAAATAAATTCTTTTTCGAGTCCCTATAATCAAGCAGGTATCTCAAGCATCCCACATCGTTATATTGCTGCATGATAAAATATCGAAAACAAAAGTGTGCATAAAAATTGCCTCGCCATAACAAAAAGGTGGTAGAGAATTAACACTGTTGTTTATAGTTTAGAACCATTTCCAGATGTCGCACATGTTGGGGTAGGGATTCAGTGCTCCGCCTTCTCCCCCTGATTAAATCAAAAGATGTTTTAGTTACAAGATAAAGTTTGTCGCTGTCGTCGCTGTCCGGAACATCTTTTGCCGGCGATGATAGGGGAGCTAAATGTCAAAGAAGGAAAATCCATACGATTTGACAGCTTGATACCCAACATATTCCGGACAGCAGAACAAAGGGAACCGAAGCGACAATCTTTATCTAGTAACTAAAATATCTTTTATTAAATCGAAAACAAAAACCGAAAACGTGTACATGTGTGAACCGGTCTGCAAAAATTCACTCGATGTTCGTTCAAAATCGGGTCAATCTTAAAAAACAGTACTTTTTCGATTTTTGTTTTGAATTTAAAAAATATTTAGTGGCGTAAAAAAATATAGGTTAATTGGGAATGTTGACCTTAAAAAAGCCAAAGAATCTATTAAGGGAATGAACATTTTGACGAGAAAGGTAAATTTTTGCTGATGAGCAGTTCCATTTTGTCATTATCATTCAAACACTTTTCAACAAGATTTATAAATTTGATCCGACTTAAAAAAATCTGAAGAGAATTCTACTGGGGTTGCTTTTCTCTATATGGAAAGCATTTTGCATATTTTAATTTCTAAGCTGATCCAAAATTATTTATCAGATCACTCTTTACAGGTAAACGATTCAAGCACAAAATCGTTGAAAACGCGTGACAGAGCTAGTGTTACCAAAATCAGCATTCTTGAGCTCATATTGTGCAATACTTTATATCGTGATGATAACATATATCGGAAAATCGAAGGCTGTTTTCGATAATTTAGTAGTTTGTCAATAACTTATTCCAGAGGTTAAATTTCAAAAGTGATATGTGGAGGACTTCTAGAGCGAAGGTTTTTACAACTCTGCCTAATTGTTGTTTCTATTGCACTAATAACAGAGTTATAGCGCTAGTTGCAGTAACTTATTATACAGACTGGTCGAAATTTTGTTATCATTTAGTATTAGTAACTAGTGCTTTAACTCTGTTATTAGTTGAATTAAAACAACAAACTATTAGGCAGAGCTGTAGAAAAATAATCGCACTAGAACTCTGCTGTAACACGTTTTGACATTTAACCTCTGGAATGAGTCATTGTAGTTTGTGAATGATCGAACTAAGACTATTAAATTATCTAAAACATACTTGGATTATAGAAAAGTTTGAATACTTTTTCTACTGACTTCCAAAAATAGAAAATTTTCTCCGAAGCCTACCAAAACTAATTTTCTCCTGCATAATCCGAGTGCTTTTTATTTGAATTCTTCTAACAGACATGCTGTCACTATGAACGGGGTTCCAATTATACGGTCTAGCGAAGTCCAAGATTTAGGGCCTATGTATAGCATGAATGAATTAACTATCAAAAACCACACAGAAGGTATGCAAGCAAAAAGGTACAAAAATAGTAAGTGGATATTCATAGAAAATCAAAATATTAAAATATTTTTTTGATTTACAAACTAATTGTTAGGCCAGCCATGTTTTACATATACTGTGCCAATATGGGTTATTTGCAGAACTCCAGGAAGAATGCATTTACAGAGGATTCAAAATAAAATGTTGAAATTGATTATGAAGTTGCTTCCCTGCGCACCAAAACAATAAGAATATTACATGTGACTTATTTGAATGAAGATTTAGAAGATGGAGGAAGCCTACATCAGACTGAAGAGGGAAGCTAAGCGGATCGGACTAGTCATCAACACGTCGAAGACGAAGTACATGATAGGAAGAGGTTCAAGAGAAGACAATGTGAGCCACCCACCGCGAGTTTGCATCGGTGGTGACGAAATCGAGGTGGTAGAAGAATTTGTGTACTTGGGCTCGGCTCACTGGTGACTGCCGAAAATGACACCAGCATAGAAATTCGGAGACGCATAGTGGCTGGAAATCGTACGTACTTTGGACTCCGCAAGACGCTCCGATCGAATAGAGTTCGCTGCCGTACCAAACTGACAATCTACAAAACGCTCATTAGACCGGTAGTCCTCTACGGACACGAGACCTGGATGATGCTCGTGGAGGACCAACGCGCACTTGGAGTTTTCGAAAGGAAAGTGCTGCGTACCATCTATGGTGGGGTGCAGATGGCGGACGGTACGTGGAGGAGGCGAATGAACCACGAATTGCATCAGCTGTTGGGAGAACCATCCATCGTTCACACCGCGAAAATCGGACGACTGCGATGGGCCGGGCACGTAGCCAGAATGTCGGACAGTAACCCGGTGAAAATGGTTCTCGACAACGATCCGACGGGCACAAGAAGGCGAGGTGCGCAGCGGGCAAGGTGGATCGATCAAGTGGAAGATGACTTGCGGACCCTCCGTAGACTGCGTGGTTGGCGACGTGTAGCCATGGACCGAGCCGAATGGAGGAGACTCTTATATACCGCACAGGCCACTTCGGCCTTAGTCTGAATAAATAATAATAATTATTTGAATGAAATGACACAAAAGCACCTGACGTAAACTCAATCGTACCGTTTTGACTCAAATCCCGAACATGACTTATATTCCGATATAACTAAACTTTTTATCGGTTCAGTTCAGATTATATGCCACCGAACCAAAGCACAGCCCCCGGTGCGTTACCGCACGTATGCACAAGCAGCCTATAGCTTGATGTGGTGAAATAGTTATTTATTGCAAATCGCGTAGCCTCTTGTTCTTCGAACACTAATTTTCCAAGAAACAAAGATAGCTCAGTGGTAACGTGATAGGCTCTCATTCAGAGGATTTATGTTCAATCCTCGTGTAAGCCATCTTTTTTTTCAAAGCTCATATTTTCTAGGTGTGTGGTATAATACGCATTGCAATTTTGAATACTAGAAAATTCAAGCGCCTTTAAAAAAAATTGTATTTAATATACGTAATGCTGTGTATTGTTTATATTTATATTCATGACATTTCTATAATTGAATCCATCTAATTATTTGGAATATTTGAAAGAATTCAGGTCTGAACTTTAGATTATGGAGGTAGGAAATGAAACATAAATACATAAGTTGAGAATCGATATGTAGTCAACAGTTTTCTTTAATGATTGTTAGCAGAAACAATTTAGCTTTTGATTTATCTTGCTAGTAATCAAACTTGCCCACCGAGTTTCAGTAGACAGTAAACATACATAAGTAGGAAATTATATTCTATTGCTTCAATGCACAAAAGAAAATATGCTTTACTGAATAGAAAAGACATAATTATTCAATAAAATTTGAAGCTTGCGAGTTTATGGTGCAGCAGACGCTATATCCAAGGAATTGAGACCGGGGATTTCCCTCTGCGCGTTTTTTTCCGCGGAGCTATCCAAAATTTTCTTTTTTTCCGTAATACATACTCATGAACCAGTTTCCCCAAATCTCATTTGCTCGGATCAACATTCAACCCATCTGAGCTAAAAATAGAACATTGCCGCCCACAATGCGATGTGTGTTGGTGATGCTTCCTTCGGCAATATTCATCCGACGGCAAGAGACTGAAGCGAATGCGCATGCGTCCCGCGTCTTCCCGCACACCAGCTGCGCCACATATGCTGATTGAACGCCACAAAGAATGCATATGCGTAAAAATAGAACAGAAGCACGGCTTGCCGCTGATGCTACGATGGTTAAGCCGACCGATCCACAGTGGCGGAAACCCAGCCAAACCCAAAACAAATCGTTCTTTCGTGAAGCTGATATTATTTTAATTTTGCACATTTAGTCAATGATAATTCCTCAATTTGTAGTTGGTAAATTTAATTTTTGGTGACTTGGTTCAAGTTGATGGTGTAACATATATGTATGTGAAAATTAAATTTGACTAAATTTTGTATCGGGAAAGATTCGGAAAGAACTGATATGATGCATTGAAATATATATTTTGTCACTTAACAGTGGTTAGTTTGGCGAATTGCGTCTTGCTGCACCAAAGCGGGAAATTTACTGTTTCAAGGTTAGAATTAAGACGCTGCTGTGATCCTAAGTCTTCGGCTTCCGGAAGTCTTTGGATAGCATTGCATATGTCGGATAACTATTTAAATTTCAAAATGAATTCAGCGTTTCAAAATAACTGTTGCTAAATTTTAAGCGCAATCTTAGGTTTAGTCGAGCATTTGTATGGGGGACCACCACTGCGCGACGGCACATTGCCATTCCTTCTTTTAGGCGCATTCGAACGGGAAAGCGTTGAACGTGTTAAACAAAGCACGATGCTTTTTGAAATTGCTATATGACGACTGAGGAGTATTTACAGGCTGTTATATAGGGTATTTGTGCTTTTCTTAGCGCTTGATAGCAATAAGACATGAGAAAAGTTATGTCTAACGTTTAGCAGAGAAGAGGATTTTTAATTATTGAACGGATATCCTATCGTAAAAAGGTCACCCCAAATTACTATTTAGTAATTTGCATAGGGCACCCGTAACCTGAGCGGTTCTTATTGATACTTCCCATTATTATACACATATGTGTCTACTAGTTTGGATGTAATTATGGAATTATACCAATATAATTTTGCATTAACATCCTCGAATCAATAGTGAATCTACTTTTATCTCAATTAAAGTAACAGCGTATCCAAGCGATTTCAATAGTTTATCTATTAGAGCATCATTACTGGGCGCGAGTGTTTTGATCATCCTCGCAACGCTGTCATTTTAGTTTAGTCACTCTTTTTCGCACTGGTCACTATTTTCGGTTATCATTTTGGTGGCTGCATTCCATACAGGTGACGTTTAATAGTTCATCAAATAGCAGCGCTGTTATCGCGCTACCAAATTTGATCACCTGTCCGCTGCGCTACTGTTTTAGCAGCGCGTTTAGTAGCGACCGGAAAAGTGTCAAGTAATGATACTGCGCTGCCAAACGGCTTATACTCACCACCGGCAATCTTGCTCTAAAGTAATGTATTGAAACTGTATATTTTAATAACCAACGGTAAAAGCTAATATTTTCTTTTCTCAATCCATTAATACTTCCAGTATAGGAATCGGTACCCTAGCAGGATAAACTCTGATGCTTATAGAGGTAATGAATATATGCCCAATTCGATGATTTATATTTGTATGTATCTTGTCGCATGCTATGTGTATTGATGGTGCTGTGGTGTAGTAGCCGCTTCCCGATTAAGAGATCACGAGTTCGAGTCCAGGCTGGAGCATTTTGCTTTTTTTTGCACGTTAAAACAGTTTTTTGGCCATAACTCCGAAACGCAAAGTTCAATCGATCTAATTTTAAATAGGAACCAATGGGACTGCATTCCGCGTCGAATGCAACTTGTTGCGAGCAAATCGGATAATGATAAATGCCCAAAAACGTGTCTCACATTTTTGTACACATACACACACACACACACACACACACACACACACACACACACACACACACACACACACACACACACACACACACACACACACACACACATACATACACACATACAGACATCACTTCAATTCGTCGAGCTGAGTCGATTGGTATATAACACTATGGGTCTCCGAGCCTTCTATAAAAAGTTCGGTTTTGGAGCAGTTCTATAGCCTTTCCGTATACTTAGTATACGAGAAAGGCAAAACCAATTCGCTTATCAAAGTGGAAAATCTACGATACGGTAGTTCAAAAAATCGAAAAAACACTTAATGCAAAAGAAATTGCTCTTGTAGCATTTCTTGATATTGAGGGCGCATTCGATAACGCTTCTTATTTGTCTATAGGGTCAGCAATGTTGAGGAGAAAATTCGACCCATGCATTGTTACCTGGTACATGCTATGCTAGCTAATCGGAAAATCTCCTCTGAGCTTAGCGGTTCATACATCACTGTTAAAGCAACAAGGTGTCCGCAAGGCGGAGTGCTTTCTCCTTTGTTGTGGTCACTGGTGGTGGATGAGCTTCTAGACAGCTTAGAGAGAAGAGGCTTCGAAGTGGTTGGATATGCTGATGACGTTGTCATTATTGTACGAGGCAAATTCGAAAGTATTATCGTGGAAAGAATGCAATCTGCCCTCAATCACACTTTTTCCTGGTGTCAAAAGTATCAACTAGGCATAAATCCTACAAAAACTTCCATTATCCCTTTCACCAAACGGAGAAAGGTACAACTGAAACCCCTTTTCTTGAATCAAACACAATTAGTTTATTCAAGTGAAGTAAAATATCTAGGCGTCATACTCGACGCAAAGCTTAATTGGAACTCTCATCTCCAATCAGTTGTGCAGAAAGGTCTCAATACACTTTGGGTTTCCCCTGTCATAAGACGAGTTTAAACAATCCCATTGAATTCATGACAGCTGATTCAGTGTCTCGTACTTGACTCGACTTCGAGTCGTGTCAAGTACGAGACACTGAAGACGGCCTTACTGTTGAGGTCGAAATACGTATCTGTCAAGATACAATTAAGTGGTGGAATTCAATGGGATTGTTTAAACTCGTCTTATGACAGGTGAAAACATTCCACTAAAAAGCTCAACATAATTTTCTTGTCACTTTGGGTTTGTTCAAAAACCCTTGGTAAAAGATGGGGCCTAAAACCAAGTATGATCATGTGGATATATAAAACCATTGTCCGTCCCAGGACAACTTACGCTTCCCTTGTCTGGTGGCCTAAAACTAATGAGGCTGCTGCAAGGGCTAAGCTCAACAAAATCCAACGCACCGCTTGCATAGCCATCACTGGTGCAGTTCATAGTACACCCACTTTGGCCCTAGACGCAATGCTTCACCTGCCCCGGTTAGATCAATTCATAAAGCTGGAAGCGGAAAAAAGTGCTCCAAGGTTAAAAAGAACAAAAACACTGCTGTCGGGAGACCTTACGGGTCACCTCAGCATATTAAATGAATTTGCCATAAATCCCGCAATAGGAATTTGTAGTGACTGGATGGAAACGGTAGTCAATTATGACTTACCTTACGATGTGTTCATTCCTTCCCGCCAGGAGTGGGAAGGAGGTGGACCCAGCGTTCCAACAGGCTCTATAAATTTCTTCACAGATGGTTCGAAAATGAATAATCTGACAGGATCCGGAATCTATGGCCCTACAACAAAAATTTCTGTCCACTTAGGACAGTGGCCCACAGTATTTCAGGCGGAAATATATGCAATATTAGAATGCGTGTTATTATGCCTGAGGAGAAAGTATAGATTTGCAAAAATATGTATTTTCTCTGACATCCAAGCGGCACTTAAGTCGCTTAATAACTACACTTGTAACTCAAAGCTAGTGTGGGAATGCATTCTGGCTTTGAAAAACTTATCCATACGCAATCGAGTCTACCTATATTGGATCCCAGGACATACGGGTCTAGAGGGAAACGAGATTGCTGATGAGCTAGCCAGGAATGGATCTAATGAAAGGTTCATTGGCCCTGAGCCCTTCTGCGGGATCTCAGACTGCTCTGTAAAAATGGAACTGAACAAATATATGGTCAGTCAAATCACATCAAACTGGAATGCACTTCCCATACGAGCCAATCCAAAAGGCTCGTAACGATTAACCCCAAGAAAACCCAACAACTATTAGGTCTCAACAAAAGGGATCTCAACATCTACACCGGTCTAATAACTGGACACTGCCCCTGCAGATACCATCTACAAAAGATCGGAGCAATCCAAACCTCAAATTGCCGCTTCTGTGACGAGGAGAGAGAAACATCAGAACACATCCTCTGCTATTGCAGTGCACTCACCCAACGTAGGTTCAAAGTTCTCAGCAAGCCCTTTTTAGGGCCTGCTGACATATGGATCTTATCCCCCAAGGACGTGGTTGGCTTCATAAAGCTAGTCTCGCCAGAATGGGGGAGTCACATACTGTAACTCAGGATCTCTATTCATCAATAATAGATGGTCTTGAGTTCAGTCGATACCAAGGTATCTCAGTGACAAACATGTTACTGAGATAACTTGCGTATTTCACAGCAAAAGGGTATATCACAATTGACAAATCCAAGTGATAAAAAGAAGAGGACATCTGATGGTGAGAAACAACAAAATCGTTCATGGCGAAGTATACGGCGGCGATTTTAAAATGTCCGTATAAAATTAAAAACCAATTCTAATTAAAAACTAATCAATGTAAAGTGCGAGAAAAATGGAAATCTATATTTTAGGTGCATTAGACGAAAAAAAATTTTTTTCTGTATAATGTGTTCTAAATCTAGCTTTTCATTTTTCTCGCACTTTACATTCATATGTTTTTAATTAGAATACCTTTAGAATTTTATACGAGCATTTCAAAATCGCCGCCGTATACTTCGCCATGAACGATTTTGTTGTTTCTCACCATCGCATGTCTTCTTCTTTTTATCACTTGGATTCGTCAATAGCCCTAAAATCTGGACGCAGTAATCTTCACCCGACAAACGAGGGAAAAAAAAAATTCTTGCTTTTTCGTAGCAACGAGCAATGCATGCTAAAAAGGGGTGAGATTGGGCCAAGCCTTTGGTTGATTTGCCATACATAGTTGGTAAAAGCCGTAATGTAGGCAATTATTTTTATTGAACGATTGAGTCGTTGCATCGTCACCGCTGAACTTTATTGTATGTGGCCCAATGTCACCCCCTGTGAGGGGTGAGAATGGGCCAATTTTAAACAACATATAACTTTGAAGAAGTTCTCTCTTTTATTATTTTTTCCCCACACAGTGGTAAATTTATTGTTCAAGCTTGTACCTAACTAATTACAACTTGATTCCAATATTCACTACTAGAGCTTTATAACATTTACTTGGAGCATACCACATTTTGGCCCAATGACACCCCCGTAGACGGTAATTCATTTGATTCATGTCTACGAGCATTCAACGATGTGGCAGACTTATTTTATTTAACGTGTCAAGAGATGTTTTTAGGAATAGAATTAGCGGTGATGAAACCTCATAAACAAAGAATAGAATTAGAGAAATAAGATAGGCTAATTTTAATACTTCAGTCTGTACGCAAGTGTAGAAGAAGTTGTAAATAAATAAATAAATAAATAAATAAATAAATAATAATATAATCATTTTCCTATGGAATTACATAGAAAGAACCTATCCGAGCAGCACAGAAGTTGCACATCAAGCACAGTAGCTTATATGTGACCATATTAAGTTTCAATTTGGTTACTGCAACTAGTTTCACTTGACTTGTACTTGCTTGTGTAACTTTTATTCGATTGATTTGATAACATGTATTGAAAATGATGCTGGGTCATAAGGCCGAAGGTCAATAGACCGAATGGTCATTAGGACGAATAAGAAGAGAGAAGTTAGTAACGAGGAGTGAGAAGAGAGTAGTGACAAGTGAGAAAAAAGAAGGAAGAAGGAAGAAATAAGAAATAAATAAGGGGCTGTCCATATACCACGTGGGCAGTTTAGGGGGGGATGCATGACAAATGTCCATGGTTCATACAAATTTTTGAAGATTTATTTGAGTAGTTGTCCACGCTGGGGGAGGGGGTATCTAAAACTGACCAAAAACTGTCCATGTTGTATATGAACATCCCCTAAGATAGAAGATGGCACAACGATGTAGGAAACTAAGTCAAATAAGAAGGATAAAGAGAGAAAGAGGATGAATAAGAAGAAGAGAGAAGGACAAAAGAAAAAGAAAGAAGAAAGAATAAAAAACGAAAAAGAAAGAAGGAAGATATAAAAAGGAAGAAGAGAGAAGGAAGAAGAAAACAACAAAGATCGAAGGAAGAAGCAAAAATAAAAACATAAAGAATGAAGATGGAAGAAGGAAAAAGGTAGAAAGAAGGAGGAAGAAAGAGGAAGGTATAAGAAAGAAAGAAGATTGAAGAAGGAACAAGGAAGAAGGATGGAAAAGGAAGAAAGATAGAAGAAAAAGGATGAAAAGAGAAAGATGAGTGAAGAAAGAAGAAGGAAGAAAGAAGAAGGACGAGAGTAGAAAAAAAGAAGGAAAGGAGAAACATTAATGAAGAAAGAAGAAGGAAGAAGGAAGGAAGAAGAAGGAAGAAAGAAGGTAAAACGAAGAGTCTAGTAGAAAGATGAAAGCAGAAAGAAATGAGGTATAAAGAAGAAGAAAGAAGGAAAAATGAAGACAGCAGAATGAAGAAGTAAAGTAAGAAGGAAGAATGAAGAAGGAAAGAGATAGAAGAAGAAGAAGAAAGAAGGATGAAAGAAAAAAAAAAGAAGAAAAGGAAGAAGAAAAAACGAAGGAGAATGAAAAAAGAAGAAGGATTATTTTAGGAAATAAGAAGGAATAAAGGAAGTGGAAGTAAGAAGAAATAAGTAAGAAGGAATAAGAAAAAATGAATTAAGGAGGAAGAAGAAAGAAGAACGAAGAAAAAAAGAACAAAAAAGAAGAGAAAAAGAATGAAAAAATAAGAAGCAGATGAATCGATGAAAGATAAGAATTTCCAACATGTGCATAAAAGTCCTATCAGCACCATCCTCGCTACGACCTAAATACACTAATTTGATCACTACCAGTACCGTGCTACTACTGCTTCACGATGATCGTTCGATCACGTAAAGAAAAGTTCAGCCTGAACCTCTCAAGGGGGTAAAACCGTTGATTTATTGATTATTTATCGATTGCATAACGAGCCTCATCTTCACTCGACATACCGTGCCGTCCTCACAATGGCACCCGATCACGGTGTGTCGGCTGCTATTCGACGACGACGACGACCACGACGAAGACGATGGTCGTGTCTTCTTCAGCATAACGAAAAGAAGAATTTAGTTGGAATCTACTCGAAGCGAAGCTAAAGTAGCAGCCGCCCCAAGTGTGGTTTGATCTTCTCGTCTTCGAAAGCCTGATATGCCGGTTTTGGGGTTTGTCTTGCAGTTTCAGTGCGACTATTTGAGGAGCTCATCAAAAAGTGGTTGTCTGTTTATTTTGCTGCATTCGTGAGCTGCTGCTTATACGGTTAGCTCTTTTGATACCGTTTGACATATTGGAGAATTAATTCAAATAACAAATCAAATGTTTTAAAAAATGCAAGGAAATGCAATTAATGTAATTTGTACAACTGTACCTATATCACTCCTGAAGAATTTAAAAAGTAACCCATAAAGTAATTCGATTTGCTCAGCATAGTCTGCAATTCAGTTGCGTGTCCTAGCGTTGAGCTAAGGAAAGCTTCTCTGTTGTGAAATTTCGTCTCATTCATTTGAAGACCGACTACGTTGTTTATTCAGAAATGGGTCACAACCTTCATCTGCTATCGACCTAAGTGACAGCTAATTTAAGCAAAATTTCATTCAATATCAACATCAAATTGAAAAAGTTGTGACAATACTGCATGAAATCGTCAACATTTAAAAATTTAGTCAATTTTTTGTTATCGGCGGCTCCCTGATAAATTTTAAGAATTTCAGGTGCTTGTCACAACTTTCCAAATGTTTCATATCTTGTTTTACTTGAGGCAGATTTTCTGCTTCTAATTCTACATAGATCCATTCTACATTCGATCAAATTGACTAAATAAGCAGCATTTGGGCTTCAAAGTCCCACTCAGTGATTCCGTGCCGTAGTTTGCACTTTTATTGGAATGTAAGGGAAACCGAAATGGAGAATCACATTCAGTTATGAATCCAACAACCATCTCCAACCATCCTATAGAGCTGCGTCGTGCGGCAGTTCATCGTGCCGCAAAACAACATTCTGCCCCCAGGCCACGATCTTCGGCATCGTGTTTCAATGCGATCGTATTTAGAGGTTTAAAGTTTCATGCGGTTGGGTTCTACTCTACGTAAGCTGAGAGGGCATTGTCTCCTTGTTGCCAGCCCGAGAACAGTTTCGGCGAACGCGGAAAACGGTTCGCTGGTAATGGTACAAGCCACACGGACTGACCGGTTTAGCAGAGCGAGCAATGACACTAGCAATGTGGGAAAATTGTTCGCTGTAGTGAATTTTTGTTGTGATGGTTTCTTGAGAAATGATGTGTGATTCACAAAATAACGCCCATGTTGGTGTCCTGCAAAGCAAAATCAAAATCAAGCTCTCTTGTCTTTGACATAATTTTACATGTTATTAATGTTAATAAAATGTCACTAATTTGGTTTAAAGAATAGTTTGTTTCAATTCTTTCTTATCTTTTTCTGTGTAAAATCTTGGCATACATAGCTTCGGCAAGGATTTAATACTTAAGCAATTTAAGCTTTTTATACAGATACTGAATTGTATTAAAATCTTCTAAATTTGTATCTGCCAAAATTGTATACAGATTTTAAAAGGTCCTGTATTAAAATCTGTCATCCGCTGCAGCGCATTGGTTGGATGTATACCAAATCATCATTTGCCAGCCTTATTTCTAGTTCGCGTCAACTCTCGTTTCAAGATTTCTTATTGAAAACAAGGAACTCAGAACAAAAGTTGTAATTTTATGGGACGCGAAAAATATGAATCACTGCTGCAAGTTGCAAATTTAAATAGCTTAAGAATCAAGTTTCTTAAGATTGTGAAACACGAAAAAGAAGCGCAGTTGTAGTCCAATCATTTGGTTTGAAAACAACTTGAAAAGCGCTTAAACTAACTCTCACGTGGGTTCATAGAACCTTAGTTTTTGCACACAACTACGGCAGTTCCTAACAAACAAACTGCTAATGACGACAGCGTTCTTCGCCCAGCAATAATGTAGGTTACCAGCAGAGAAATTGAGCCCCGAGAAGCACGATCTTTCGACATCACTTTTCTTCTAGCCTACAAACCGTACAGCCCCAGCAATCAACCGACATGAACCGAAGCAATTGCTGGCAATCAGAAGGCAGTATCCAGCGGCCTGGTTAGAAGAGAAACCTACCACCGCACCGTTGTTTGTTACATAACTGCACCCATCGGTCGTTCAGTAGGGTGGTGGTGGTGCGGTGTGGTCTGGTCGGGCCGGTGAACGTTCTGCTTTTTCACTTTTTTTCTGCACCAAAGCTCTCCAGCAACAGTTTTGGTTCGTTGACTTGATTGAGTTAGATAGAAGGGGCAGGTATTCAGGTATTCCGAATAGACTGGATCATGAACACAACTACCCCAGCAGTGAGAACAAAATTTATCGTTCAAAGGAAGCCTTTCGATGGAATGGCCAGTAGTAGTGGCAACATAATGAGGAAGATATGTCTTTTTCCAATAATGTTGAGGGTGTTTTAATACACATTTTAACAAGGTTAAAATACTTCAAATTTTAACCTTGTAACATTTTCCCCTAAGACGCTCAATATTAATTATTACACACATTTTAAGCGAATGTTATTTTTCGGAACTTCAAATCATATAACAATCATTACTTACTGATCATTCTTGAAAACCATGTTATGCAATCTCAATGCAGCGAAGCTAAAAACGCCGGTCATATGGAATTCCAATATTTTCCATTGACATATTCCACGCCTTTCCGCAAAGCCGACAGATACCGTAAATATTGTTAGCATACTTCCTGTAGCTCCTCTGTTCCAACGAAGTGAAGAGAGTATCTCAAACTGCCATTCATTAGCTTTCGAATACAGACGTGTGAATCATTTGCGTAGAAATCGAAAGTTTTTTTTTCGGGCTCGGCTATTAGGACGTGCATCATTGCTGCTATAATGGCATCCAAATATGTATGCATGTGAAATGCTGTGCAGGGCAGTCGCTAAGCATCAACAGGTCAACCCTTACACATACACAAAGCGAAGAGCAAACAACAGGAATATTAACAATATTTATAAAAGGAGTTTTGTACCTTTGAATTCATAATATGCACCCAATTAATAAATATGAATTGCACGAAGGCTGAAGTCGAGTTTAGGTGCCTTTAGTATACGATTTAGAGAATTTATTCATATTCAAGCAAAGTGGATTACTTAGCGTGTTCTAGCTTGTGGTCTCACTATTAATTGGACTCAAGAGCAGCGAGACATTTGACCCGACCTGTTTTTGCTTCAATAAACACTTATTAATGTGCCACTACACACCTTCTCAAAACTCTCGGTGATAATGAGGGAAACCATATTGATTTTAACTTTGGAATTAGCTTTTTCAGGATTTTCAGTCTCACAAAAATCGAAACGACACGTTGGTTTAGTTTCCTACGTTTCGGCCCTTCGTATTGGCCTTCCTCAGGGATTTAATTTATTTTCAAAAGTATTCATGTTGTAATGTTTGAAACTGCCCTCGTTTTTTCGTCGCATCTTTTCAGGATTCAAGAATTCCATTGTTTAATATTTGAACACTTCCTACTTTCAAATGCTTGAAGACATTGACGCAATACTGTAAACGCACTACAACCAATTTTAATGCAGCAACAGCCATGAGAGTAACAGCAACCGGAACATCCACAGGCACTAACCCTAAGAGAACTTTTGCAGCTGCCAAATCAGCCACAGTTGGGCGAACTGTTGGGCAATGCGATCACGTCTTAAATGGAAGCGAAGGAGGATCATACAGAACTCTGGACGAACTAAATTGGTGAGCACGTTCCAGTTCTTATTGCTTTGCCAACATATAGGGGAGCTGCTCCGTTTTCCATCTCACTGTACATATATTCATCTCATCGCGAAACAAAGAAATAGGGCACCAATTTCGTCGCTCCTTTTTGCTAACATGCGTGCTCACTGCTGAAAAAAATCACAAAAATAATAAACAAAACAAATACCTTTTCATTTCTTTGTTTTTCGTGAGACCAATATCGGAGCTATGAGATGAAGTCCAGGAGCAGTAACCCTAAATTTATTAAATTGAACACTAAATACGCACAGGGCATCGTTTGCTGCTATTGCCGCGGATATTGTGGGAGTCCCAGGTATCCGGTTCACGCTTCAGTTAGTAACGGTGGCTCTTCTCGACCTTCTACTCCCTGAGTAGTTTGTACGAATAAGGACGTCCTTGTGAAGTTTTGCTGTACCTGTTATGAACAACTAGTACATCCCATTCCCTACACTTCTGAAGACACTTTTCTTGCTTTAGAAGTGAATCCTTTTCGTAGTACTAGTCTTCGTAACAAAAAGGGCACCATTACGGAGCATGAGATCTGATCAAATTATTCGTAGTACTACTTAATCAACACCCCCGCTTGGTGAGGGATAGAGGATGAAGCACACACTTTAGTATACGATTTAGAGAAATGATGTCTTTCAAATATTTCATCAGTAACTAAATACGCATTTTAGGAGCTTCTTCTTCTTCATTGGCATTACATCCCCACACTGGGGATCTTTCACAGTTATTAACTGCGAGGTTTCTAAGCCAAGTTACTATTTTTGCATTCATATATCATTAGGCTAGCACGATGATACTTTTATGCCCAGGAAAGTCGAGACAATTTCCAATACGAAAATTGCCTAGACCAGCACTGAATCGAACCCAGCCACCCTCAGCATGGACTTGCTTTGTAGCCGTGCGTCTTACCGCACGGCTAAGGGGGTGGGGGCTATGATTATCGTGTCGCAATAACGATGATCAGGGGTCCAGCGACGCCAGCGGAGATGTGTCCGGACAAGCTGAAGATCATCGGGGATGGCCTTTTCCAGTAGCATGATTCTAAGATGTGGTGTAGGCGGTCACGGCCGTACGAAGATGTAGCAGCGATTCACAATTGCAGGTATGCAAGTCTCCAACGACGAGCTGTCATCAGTGGCGAAAGGACCGAAGATGAAGAAAGCTCCGGGTCCGGATGGAATTCCAAACGTGACTCTAAAAACTGCGATACTGGTGTTTTCAGATTTATCCAGGATGGTGATGCAGAAATACCTAGCAGATGGCTGCCGAAACCTGGATTTTACGAATTCGGGGCTGAAGTCGATTAGGGTTACGGATGGTGTTTCGCAAGGCAACAGGGACTATGCCCAAGGGCTTGACGATCTCTTCCCAGGCCATCTGCGGGTTGTGGGGCTTGCCTAGGATGTGGTGGGGTTTGACCGTGGGCCCTGTTAAATTCCTATAAAAAGCTGCATGTATCCGCAAGTAGGCCCCACCAAAGCGACCGTGTGCCGCTCAAAGCGCACAAGCCCAAATCCTGGTGTTAGGTGGGACGCTAAACAGCCCTGACACGACGGCCCTCCGACGAGACAGGAGGTTTGCGCAGGCCCAATAAGCCGCCTAGAAAACCAATCATTACGAACAATATAAGAGATAACGCGACTCGATATAATCGGCAAAGACCTAGGCTACGAATAAAGGAACACGATTGGAAGCTTATGACATGTAACTGCACGTTGCTAGGCTTCGCAGGTTGCGACAGGATGATCTACGATGAATTACATCCCCGCCGCTGCAGGAAATTTGCTGGACAGGACAGAAAGTGTAGAAAAGCGGGCATCGAGTGGCTACCTTCTACCAAAGCTGTGGCACCACCAACGAGCTGGGAACCCGCTTCATAGTGCTGGGTAAGATGCGCCATCGTATGATTGGGTGGCACACGAAGGGAGACCCGACGAGAAAGAAGCGTTCTACGCACAGCTGGAGCAAACATACGATGGATGCCCACTGCGGGAGGTCAAAATCGTCATCGGTGACATGAACGCACAGGTGGGAAGGGAGGAAATGTATAGACCGGTCATCGGACTGGATAGTCTGCACACCGTATCGAATGACAACTGCCAACGATAAACTTCGCAGCCCCCCGCGGAATGGTAGTCCGAAGCACCTTCTTTCCCCGCAAAAATATCCATAAGGCCACATGGAGATCACCTAACCAAGAAACGGAAAACCAAATCGACTACGTTCTAATCGACGGTAAATTCTTCTCCGATATCACGAACGTCCGCACTTACCGCAGTGCGAATATTGAATCCAACCACTACCTCGTTGCAGTATGCCTGCGCTCAAAACTCGACGGTGTACAGCTCACGTCGAAGTCGAACGCCGTGGCTCAACATTGGGCGGCTACAAGACGGTGGACTAGCCCAAGAATACGCGCAGCAGCTGGAAGTGGCACTCCCAACGGAAGAACAGCTAGGCGCAGCGTCTCTTGAAGATGGCTGGAGAGATATTCGATCCGCCATTGGTAGCACCGCAACCGCTGCACTTGGCACGGTGCCCCCGGATCAGAGAAACGACTGGTATGACGGCGAATGTGAGCAGTTAGTGGAAGAGAAGAATGCAGCATGGGCGAGATTGCTGCAACACCGCACGAGGGCGAACGAGGCACGATATAAACAGGCGCGGAACAGACAAAACTCGATTTTCCGGAGGAAAAGCGTCAACAGGAAGATCGAGACCGTGAAGAGACGGAGCAACTGTACCGCGCTAATAACACACGAAAGTTCTATGAAAAGTTGAACCGTCCACGTAAGGGCCACGTGCCACAGCCTGATATGTGTAAGGACATAAACGGGCACTTTCTTACGAACGAGCGTGAGGTGATCCAAAGGTGGCGGCAGCACTACGAAGAGCACCTGAATGGCGATGTGGCAGACGAAGATGGCGATATGGTGATGGACCTGGGAGAACGCGCGCAGGACATAATTTTACCGGCTCCGGATCTCCAGGAAATCCAGGAGGTGATTGGCCAGATGAAGAACAAGAAAGCCCCTGAGGTTGACCAACTACCAGGAGAGCTATTTAAACACGGTGGTGAGCAACGTCCTTGCGCTAGAGCGCTGCACTGGGTCATTACCAAGATTTGGGAGGAGGAAGTTTTGCCGCAGGAGTGGAAGGAAGGTGTCGTGTGTCCCATCTACAAAAAGGGCGATAAGCTGGATTGTAGCAACTACCGCGCAATCACATTGCTGAACGCCGCCTACAAGGTACTCTCCCATATATTATGCCGTCGACTAGCACCAATTGCAAGGGAGTTCGTGGGGCAGTACCAGGCGGGTTTTATGGGCGAACGCTCCACCACGGACCAGGTGTTCGCCATTCGCCAAGTACTGCAAAAATGCCGCGAATACAACATGCCCATACATCATCTATTCATCGACATCAAAGCCGCATATGATACAATCGATCGGGACCAGCTATGGTAGTTAATGCACGAAAAAGGATTTCCGGATAAACTGACACTGTTGATCAAAGCGACGATGGATCGGGTGATGTGCGTAGTTCGAGTTTCAGAGGCATTCTCGAGTCCCTTCGAAACTCGCAGAGGGTTACGGCAAGGTGACGGTCTTTCGTGTCTGCTATTCAACATCGCTTTGGAAGGGGTAATACGAAGAGCAGGGATTAACACGAGTGGTACAATTTTCAATAAGTCCTTCCAGCTATTTGGCTTCGCCGACGACGTAGATATTATGGCACGTAACTCTGAGAAGATGGGGGAAACCTACATCAGACTGAAGAGGGTAGCCAAGCGGATCGGACTAGTCATCAACACGTCGAAGACGAAGTACATGATAGGAAGGGGTTCAAGAGAAGACAATGTGAACCACCCACCGCGAGTTTGCATCGGTGGTGACGAAATCGAAGTAGTAGAAGAGTTTGTGTACTTGGGCTCACTGGTGACCGCCGAAAATGATACCAGCAGAGAAATTCGGAAACGTATAGTGGCTAGAAATCGTACATACTTTGGACTCCGCAAGACGCTCCGATCGAATAGAGTTCGCCGCCGTACCAAACTGACAATCTACAAAACGCTCATTAGACCGGTAGTTCTCTACGGACACGAGACCTGGACGATGCTCGTGGAGGACCAACGCGCACTTGGAGTTTTCGAAAGGAAAGTGCTGCGTACCATCTATGGTGGGGTGCATATGGCGGACGGTACGTGGAGGAGGCGAATGAACCACGAGTTGCAAAAGCTGTTGGGAGAACCATCCATCGTTCACACCACGAAAATCGGAAGACTGCGGTGGGCCGGGCACTTAGCCAGAATGACGGACAGTAACCCGGTGAAAATGGTTCTCGACACGGATTCGACGGCCACAAGAAGGCGAGGTGCGCAACGGGCAAGACGGATCGATCAGGTGGAAGATGACTTGCGGACCCTCCGTAGACTGCGTGGTTGGCGACGTGTAGCCATGGACCGAGACGAATGGAGAAGACCCTTATATACCGCACAGGCCACTTCGGCATAAGTCTGAATTAATAAAAATATTAGCTTTACTATCAAAGAAAAAAAACGATACAAACGTAACTTGACAACATTTAAAAACGGATACTTTTGTGACATCTGCCAAATCTGGAGTTAATAAAATATCATGCCCTCACTGTGACAAAATCTACATAGGACAAACAAAACTAACATTAGACACAAGGTTCAAAGAACATTTGGCAGAAGTCACAAAAGCATCCAAAGACACAGAAATAGGTTTACATTATCATTTCAAATCTGTAGTAGCAGAACACATATTTAGCGAAGATCACCATTTAACTAAAGACAGAGATGTTTAATTTTTACAGATAAAAGGAAAGATGAGCTTGAGGTTTTGTTCTATTATTGGCAGGGGGTTTTTGTCGACCGAATTTGATGAAATTTGGCCACAATATTCTTTGATATGCAAAGAATGTTTGCCAAATTTGAGCACAATCAGTCATAAAAAAACCCCTGACAATAATAGAACAAAACCTGCCAAAGCCGTCATTCTCCCTAGTTAGGTTTGCCATTTTTAAATGTTTTATGAGATATTGCGAAAAACGATGCGGCTGCCGGTGCGACTTGTACCCACACTATTTTATTAAGAAGACGGACGTATTACCATTTGTACAACAACTGCTCTTTTGCAGAAGTTGTTCCATAACCAGCTAATAACGATGGGAAATCAGTCAATTCCACGTATACATCGAATATGCTCTGCAACATTTCACACCCTTTTTCTCTCAACCCAACTATGTGTATCAGAATTCAACCACAGTCGATAGTGTGGGTTCAAGTCCCACCGTAAGCCGAATCTTTTTTCGCAATATCTCTGAAAAACACCTTGAAATGGAATACTTAACTATCAAAATGTGTGTATCAAAATTAAACATCTTTTCAAAAAAAATAATTCATAACTTTTATACATACATGCACACTATAGTTACAGTTAGCAATCAATGTTTTCTTCAATCGATAAGAAAACACTGAAGAAGTTTTCAAGTAGAAAATGAAATAAGTATCTGTTGATACATTTTGAAAATAGTGGAAGTAAATGGAATAGTGAACACGATACTGAAATATTACAACCAGAAATTTTAAAACGTGATGGAAAAATGCGTCGAATCTAATGGACTAATTACGTAAAAGTAACGTGTTAATACGTTACCCAAGTATTTTTGATAACAGTTTGTTCATTGATAAAGATTGATATTTGATTAGTGACATCATAGTTTAAACTCTAATTTTACATCAAAGTTACAAGGATTCAATCCTCGAGAAGCAATGTTCGGTAGTTGGGTCGAGGGTGAGGCCCTGCCGGCGAATAACCGCCGACTATAATGAATTGCTCTCCAAATAACTAGGCTAGGTGTAAGAGTTGTGGCTATAGCGCCAGTTGTCGCACAAGTGCTTTATATGCCAAATGACCAATCAAATCACCGCAAACCAAGTTCACATCGGTAAAGCATATTCATATGACACGATAACACCTTTGATTTCCTCCAAAACAAGCAAAGCAAAATTGATTTTGCTTAATTTTTAACGTCACACTAGTGGTCACAATTTGGCAAGGCTCCTAAGAAAACAATGGGATTTGCCAAATAAGGAACCAAAATTAAGAATAGTGCCACAACTGGTGCATGCGTTCCTATTATGGATTAATCAATTTTGAAAATAATATCTTCGAAAATGCAACATCGGGAACATAAAGTTAACGAAAAATGTTCTCTTAAGTATTAACATGTCTATTATGGTCTTGAGAACCGTCAACGATCAAGTCCCGTCTTTGCGTTTGATTGTCATGATGATAGCCCTCGCCATCCTGATCGGTAGGCATACGCGGGATAGCGGAGAGGATCTCCACGCGAGGTGAGCACACATCGCGATCGGCGTGCCTCAGTTTGTTAGCAAATTCAAAATCAAACCTTTATTCACTGCAGCTCCACGTGGGATTGCCCTGGGTTGTGGTTGTGGACTTGTGGTATATGAATGAACTGCACTAGCGACTATGACTATAGCGCCAAATGGCTATGCCTGGCTGGTCTCGCGCAGGTCTATGTTTGTGTATGCACTCGCTAGCGCTAGACGCTCAACGAAAGTGAGAGTGAGACAAAAGTTAGTCACTGGAAACTAGGTCAAACTTTTCTTCTCTGTTTTTGTTTGATTTTCTTATGAGCTTGCTTCCTTCTCCTCTGCCTGGCGTTTTGCTATAGCGACTAGTTCTCGTAGTAAATATGATGTTTGTTGATTTGGACTCCACGAGTCTCACTATACCTATTCGGTAAAAAAAGAATCTCAGTCATGCCATCAAATAAATTCACATATCTGGACCTACTCTAAGGTGGTAGGATTATTTTGGCAGCAGAAGAAAACAATGTAATATATTAGTTGGAAAATTTAAATCGTGATCGCAATAAATTCGCTTAACTAGTGTTACAGCATACGAAAACGAATCTTATTTAGTAGTAAGCCTTCAATAAAACTGTAGTCAAATGATGTACGCCAGTTCAATAGATTGTCCCGATATATGAGGTATTTTAGGCATCATTCTGATCATTATGATGACTACCGGATGCATACGTGGTAACGTTTGTATAACACAGTGTAACTTGTTTTGCTTTAACGTTAGTTAATCGTGAATAAATTAAGAAGCATAATTGTATTAGAGTGGGGCGATTTTTCGCAAATCAATGGTTTCTCGAAACTATTCTGGGTGTGGATTGGTTGCTTCCTCACTTTCCGCGTCGCGTTTGAAATTTGTATGGAAATTAGTATGGGGGGACGTTTATTTTTGCATATCTACTTCTAGAGGTTTGAGTTCACCGTAAACCAAGTTACATTGCGTTGCTGGAACGTCTACGAAAAAAGTTATAACGCTTCGAAGATTGATTGTTCAAACCATATGCAAAAAATCGTTTATTCTAGTTAATAGGAATTATACGGAACGATTTCACAAAGTTAAAAAATCCGACAAGAAGGAAGATGGGTAAGTTAGGTTGTTCGATAGTGATGGCAAAAACATTGATTTCCTGCGTATTTTTTGAACAATCAATTTCCGAACCGTAGAAGCGTTTTTGTAGACCTTCAAGCTACGTACCTTCTTTGGCAAAGTGTTTCGGCATCTTTCAGACTATATGCTCACGTATTGAGTCATGTGGTTGACGATAAATTGAAGTCACTATGAGCAAATATGTGAAAAAGTACTTTTTCTCACTCTAATCTCCATATATATTTTTTGCTAATTATCTAATACATGCATTCATCTCTTAGGCCATGTGTTCCGTGTTTTTTAACACTATTATCCTTATTTGCCTCTGGCAGTTAAAATTTTTCCTCTAGTTGAATTGAACCATGTAGGAATTACCATGTTATACTATACTTAAACTAAACTTGACCTAATTTATACTAAGCGTACAAGGAGCTTATCGTTGCAATGGAAGATTACAACGATTTTTGTCTAAAATTGGAATTCTTTTTGGACATTTGATGCACTGTCTCAAAATTAAAAACTCTATGAAGTTCATTCATCCTCTGAAGTGCCTTCTTTCTTTTATTGCAGCAAGTCCATATTGGCACAGCATACAACATGGCTGGGGAAATGCTGAGTAAAGCGTACCATTGGTACTTCGCGTACCTGAAGGTACAAAATAGACCCCATTTCGCGGTCCTTGGCCTCTTACTCAGCAACTCCTAACCCTACCTCCTCGTGGCGCTGGCCAGGATACGAGCAACTTTAGGGAAGATCGGGTAACCAACCCCGGTGGGAACTATGGTCGTATGCTGACTTGGAAGGGGGGATTTGCTCCTCTTCGGAGGTGCAAATCTGACCGAGCGTCTGTTATCCATGTTAGAAGCGGCTCACAACAGCGCCTGTTCCCCATGTTAGGGGCGGCTGATCATCGTCCAAGTGCCAGCGAGGGACTCTAAACTAAACTGTACACCTCATGCTGCATCGAGAAGGCAGCCCCTTCAACGCGATGTAGGTAGCGCAACCCTGGTAAGGTAGCCTACCGAAGATTCTACAGCTACCAAGAAAGGCAAAAGTAGAGCAAACGGATTAATTCAACGGCAACAGACCCGGCAACAAATAAATGACAACGATTGGAAAGTCTGATTCGAACGTGAGAACTTTGAATGAGCCCGCACGTGTTGGGCTCCTGGCTCGTGAGCTGCAGAAGGTCTACGTGAGTGTGGCAGCAATCCAGGAAATACGGTTGCCCAGAACTGGAGAACGTGAATTCCGGGCGATGGATCCCGTAGCAAACACTTCATTCAAGTACCACATCTACTATAGCGGCTGTGACAGAGCAGAACGAGGAGTTGACTTCATAGTGATCGGGAAGCAGATGAAGCGTGTTATCCGGTGGAAGCCGACAAGCGACAACATTTGCGTGCTGAGAATGAAGGGCAAATTCTTCAAATATAACCTGATCAACATCTATGCCCCAACGAACGATAATCCTTAAGACGTGAAGAATGAGTTCTATGACAGCCTTGATAAGGCCTACGGAGAGTGTCCAACACATGATGTAAAGATTGTCATCGGGGATGCAAATGCGCAGCTCGGGAGAGAAAGTTTCTTTCGCTCTGTCATTGGTACGGAAAGCCTTCATTCCGCTACCAACGATAATGATCTGCGACTTTTAACCTTTGCTGCTGCTAGAGGGATGGCAATCAGCAGTACCTACTTTGCGCGTAAGAATATCCGCAAACACACCTGCACAGCAAAAAAAATATTAATATGCCGCGACGTAACTTCACGAGATTTACCTAATATTTCTATGTAAAACTAGATTTAACGTATTTTTACGTCAAATTGATCCATTTATACATCGCGCAACGTGAAATCTAATTGGTGAAAATGTTTCTATGTCTGCGCTAAACTAGCGTCATATTACTTGTTTACTTACAAAATATTACATTAAAGGTGATATATTGTGCAAAATATATGTAATATTACGTAACCGAATCAGAACTGTCAGTCAATCAAGCGATAAGTTCTCATTTTGAAATGTTAGTATTTCGGAAGTATTTCGGTCGCCGGAAGCAAAAAGAAAATGTTAATTCGGAAAAGATTTCCTAGTGGATTATTGTTTACGGATACTCGATCGAAGATTTCAGCGAGGCATCAGAATCCCTTCCGGTACAAAAGGAATACATCAGGTAAGTTATCTCCGATGCACGGAAGCTCCTACAATTTTATAATTTGTTATTTTCAAGCTGTGGTTCCATTTTCGTTCCAGGACAATGATCCGGCGGAATTATGCTGTAGTTCATTTGTCGATCTCAGTTCCAAGGAAGGAAGCGGAATGAAATCCAACCACAGTGTTGGAAATGGACTGTTTACGGGTAAACAGACCCAATGAGGCAGAGGAAACGAAGACAAAGCCATCGGATTGCCAATGCCAACCAGCAACAAACGGGTAACATCTTCAAAGCAGGAAATAATTTGAATTGATCTTAAATCAATGTGCTAGGTATTTGTTTATTTTTAAATTTTTGTTTTTATTCTCTGATCAAATGGTCATGCAAAATCTAAGCAGCTGTTTAGACTGTGAATAAGCTTAGTTTATACCTACGTGTTGTAAACGATTTGCCGATATTTTCGAAATGAATAAGAATATTGTGATGTTAACCTATTCCAAGTGAAGTGCTCCGCCGGACCCGCATATGAGAAGCAGGCGAAATTCAAGTTTCCGGTCAATTAAAACACGTACGCACTAAAAATTTAGAATCTAAAATTAAAAATTTTAAATTTAAATTTAAATGGAAATTCATTATTTTTTAATAAAAATGAAAAAATCAGAAATTAAAAAATGTAAAAATTTGAATATTTAAAAGCCTAAAAATTAAAAAATTAAAAAATTTGAGAATTTTAAAATTTTAAAATTTAAAAATTTAAAAAATTTTAAATTTAAAAATTCAAATGAAATAATTAAAAGGCATGTGGGTGGACTTTATATATCAAGCGAAAGGTTTTACTTCCTGTTCCTTAGAACAGCTGTGAAAACCACAATAAAATTTGTTATTATCCTTAAATTTGATCAATCCGCATGGAACGCATGCACCAGTTGTGGCACTATTCTTATTTGGCAAACCCTTTGTTTTCTTATGGGACTGACCAAATTGGGACCACTAGTGCGACAACTGGAACAAAGGACGTCAAAAATTAAGCAAAATCAATTTTTACAATTATGCTTTGCTTGTTTTGGAGGAAATCAAAGGTGTTATCGTATCATATGAATATGCTTTATCGATATGAACTTGGTTTGCGGTGATTTGATTGGTTATTTGGCATATAAAGCACTAGTGCGACAACTGGTGCTATAGCCACAACTGGTCATTCCACGTCGAGTATCCGAGCGAGACGGTTGTAAGTCCGCGTACGGTCTGCTTCTCTTTTGGTTTTTTTTTTCCTGAAGTAGAGGTTTTTTCCGAAAGTGTTTTGAAGCATAGTGCTTGAGTGGAAGTGGTGCTTAGCTGAAGCAGTTAAGTAGCCATTTCGTTGCTTTTGCAAGACAACGCAAAGTTTTGCAGTTTCTTCGGCGTCCATCGCAGGCGCATGCATCATCGCCCCACGCCGACAATCATCACATCATCCATCGTGCGTCTCCACCAACACAGACGCTGCCGTCCTGCCACCATCCATCCACCCAGTTGCAGTGTTGTCTGCGGCAAGAACACCAACAACAGCGTGGTTCGCTTCGACCGCACCACCGCCCCGGCGATTGTCCATCCAGTCAGTGTGCTGCCAGAACCGTTAGCCGACGACACAGCAGTGTGAACGCAAGTATTCACTTGAGCTCCTCTCGTTGTTCCCCTCTCTTCTCCATCTTATTGGAATAGTTTTTCCTTTTTCTTTAACTCGTCTTCCCTCTCATTAATTTGTGTGTATGTGTGTTTTTCTGTCCTTGTGATAAGTGTTTAGTTTTAAAATAAATTGTGCCTCGCTGCAGCGGCGCATTTCGTGTCCGCAATGCGCGAAGGCGAAGTTGGCGGGGTACTTCGTATTCCATGTCAGATGTTTCGTTGCATTCGGGTGTTCCAAACCAAAATGAAATGGACACCAGCAACGCTAAAATTTCCTCTACGAGCCCCCGTCCCAAGGTCTACCCTCACGACTCTAGTGGGCCGTATGTTGTTTTCTTTCGACCCAAAGGCAAACGTTTGAATATCAGCCAGATCAGCAAAGATCTGGAAAAGCGATTTTCGTCTGTCACGACCATTGACATGGTTGGGTCCAGTAAACTCTGTGTCACGGTCAGTGATCGCAAACAGGCCAACGAGATTGCCACCTGTGAGCTTTTCACTCTCGAATATAGGGTGTATTTACCGTCAGCAGTGTGTGAGATCGCGGGGGTGGTGACGGAGGGAAGTATGACATGCGACGATTTGAAACAAGGTTTCGGTCGTTTCAAGAACGTTTCTTTGCCTCCTGTTACGATACTGGATTGCAAACAAATGTATTCGGTGTCGCAGGAGGGAGAGAAGCGGAGTTATTCCCCGTCTGACTCTTTCTGCGTCACTTTTTCCGGGTCCGTCGCATGTCAGGTGACTATTCGAGGAAAAGACCTCAGTATCGCCTCGATATCTTCCTCCAAACACCGCGATATCTCGCAGAGATCTCTCGCACATCTGCTCGGTTATGCCCGAGCCACGGTTGCTCTTGGGAGATTTTAACTCCCACGGAACAGCCTGGGGGGAACTGTACGACGACAACCGTTCATCAATGATATACGACCTCTGCGACGACTTCAATATGTCAATTTTGAATACAGGAGAAGTTACACGAGTGGCTCCTCCAGCAAGAGATAGCCGTCTAGATCTTTCCATTTGTTCGAGCTCATTATCGTTGGACTGTACTTGGAAGGTGGTCCAAGATCCCCATGGTAGTGATCATTTGCCGATCGAAGTTTCGATTTCCAATGGACATAAGCAATCTGCTTCCATCGATCTATCATATGACCTCACGAAGCACATCGATTGGGGCAAATATGCGGACGCCATCAGCGATGGCATACAGTCTATAGAAGCACTTCCCCCGCGGGAAGAGTACAAGTTTCTATCGCAGTTGATTCTTGAAAGCGCTCTTCAGGCACAACGTCGGCCGGTGCCAGGAGCTTCGGTTCGTAGGAAACCCTACAGTCCGTGGTGGGACATCGAGTGTACGCAACTTTATCGCGAGAAATCCGCCGCGTTCAAAGAATTTCGGAAACACGGGGCGATCGTTCTTCACAAACGATACACTGCGCTCGAAATCCAGTTCAAGAAACTGGTCAAAGTGAAGAAGCGCGGATATTGGCGCACTTTTGTTGAAGGTTTATCGCGCGAGACTTCAATGAAAACTCTGTGGACCGTCGGGAGAAGAATGCGCAACGCGTCGTCCGTAAACGAAGATCGTGAAAGCTCGTCGCGGTGGATACTTGACTTCGCAAAGAAAGTTTGTCCGGATTCGGTACCGGTGAGGCAAGAGCTACGTGATGCTTTTGCTGGCAGGGATGATATGGATCGTCCCTTTTCGATGATTGAATTCTCACTTGCTCTCCTTTCATGTAACAATTCCGCTCCAGGGATGGATAGAATCAGGTTCAATTTGCTCAAAAACCTCCCAGACGTCGCGAAGAGGCGCTTATTGAACTTGTTCAATCAGTTACTGGAGTGCAACATTGTTCCGGATGATTGGAGGGAAGTGAGGGTGATAGCCATCCAGAAGCCCGGAAAACCCGCGTCGGATTGTAACTCGTATCATCCTATCGCGATGCTGTCATATCTTCGGGAGCTGCTGGAGAAGATGATCCCCTCCCGGCTGGATATATGGGTTGGAGCGAATGTTTTGTTGTCAGATAGGTACACAATTTGGTTTCCGCAGGGGAAAGGGATCAAACGACTGTATTGCGTTGCTTTCTTCAGAAATTCAGCTTACTTTCGCTAAAAAAAGCAAATGGGCTCAGTGTTTTTGGACATTAAGAGGGCTTTTGATTCAGTTTGCGTCGATGTCTTATCCGACAAGCTCCACGAGTGTGGACTTTCGCCAATTTTGAACAACTATTTTTACAATTTGTTGTCAGAGAAGCGTATGAGTTTTTCTCATGGTGACTCGGCAACTTCACGAATTAGCTACACGGGTCTCCCCCAGGGCTCATGTTTAACCCCCCTTCTTTACAATTTTTACGTCAGAGACATTGATGAATGTCTCATGCCAAATTGCTCGTTGAGACAGTTTGCAGATGATTGTGTTGTATATGTTTCAGGGCCAACAGCGGTTGATCTGCAAGGACCGTTGCAAGATACTCTGGACAATTTGTCCACTTGGGCTACGAAGCTGGGTATCGAATTCTCTCCGGAGAAAACTGAGATGGTTGTCTTTTCAAAAAAACATAAGCCGCCAAAGTTCCCGCTCCAACTGATGGGTAAGACAATCACTCATAGCATGTCTTCTAAATACCTCGGGGTCTGGTTCGACTCGAAATGTACCTTCGGGAAGCACATTGTGTATCTGACACAAAAATGCCAGAAACGGATCAACTTCATGCGATCAATAACCGGAACATGGTGGGGAGCGCATCCCGAAGATCTTATGACGTTGTATAGAACAACCATTTTGTCGGTCCTCGAATACCGTAGTTTCTGCTTCCAGTCCGCGGCTAAAACACACATGCTGAAGCTTCAAAGGATTCAGTACCGTTGTCTCCGTATCGCGTTAGGATGTATGAATTCGACACATACGATGAGCTTGGAAGTACTTGCGGGAGTACTGCCACTAACAGATCGTTTCGCGGAATTATCGCTCCGGTTCCTCATCCGCTGTGAGGTTCTCAATCCATTGGTCATTGACAACTTCGAGAAGCTGCTCGAACAAAACCCTCAATCTCGATTCATGAGTATTTACCACTGGTACATAACGCTGGAGGTAAGCCCTTCTTCGGTAGATACCAATCGTGCTAACTTCTTAGACTCTTACAGTTCCTCTGTTACTTTTGATCTGTCCATGAAGCAGGAGGTTCATGGAATACCAGACTTTCTGTGTGCGGAGGTCATACCTCCATTATTTGCAAGCAAATACGGGCACGCCAGTGAGGAGAGAAGCTTTTTACAGACGGGTCAAAATTGATGACTCCACTGGTTTCGGTGTTTTCAACGTTTTTCATAGCGCCTACTTTAAGCTCAAAGAGCCTTGTTCCGTGTATAGTGCTGAGCTAGCAGCTATACACTATTCACTCGAGCAAATCGCATCCCTACCTCCTGACCACTTTTTCATCTTCACCGACAGTCTAAGTTCCTTGGAGGCTGTTCGGTCAATGAAACCGGTTAAGCACTCAGCGTATCTTCTAAATGGGATACGGAAAGCTTTGAGTGCCTTATCACAACGGTCTTACACAATCACCATGGCTTGGGTCCCTTCTCATTGCTCGATCTCGGGAAATGAGAAAGCGGACTCTTTGGCTAAGGTGGGCGCTATGGAAGGTGATATTTACGATCGGAAAATCACCTTCGATGAATTTTTCACATTAGTTCGTCAGGAAACCTTGAACAGCTGGCAACAGAAATGGACAAATGGGGGTTAGGTAGATGGCTGCATTCGATTCGCCCGCAGGTGTCGAAGCGTCCATGGGAGAAAAATTTAATATGGGACGAGACTTCATTCGAACCATGTGTCGTCTAATGTCCAATCACTACACTCTAAATGCACATCTTTTCAGAGTGGGGCTCTCGGAAGGAAATCTCTGTGTTTGCGGCGAGGATTATCAGGACATCGATCATGTCGTGTGGGCGTGCGAGGAGCATCGTGGCCCCAGATCTGCGCTAACTGAACATCTCCGGGTCCGAGGAAAACAACCAAAGCCTATTAGGGAAGTGTTGTCGGGCCTTGATCTCGAGTACACCCAATATTTTTTTTTACACGGTTGGTATTCTTTAATTTCCCGGTTAACCTGATTTTATACAGCTTTTTAAATACCACCTGAATTTTCTTTGATTTTTTGTGAATTTTTTCATGGGGTTAACTCATAGTTTCATAAACGCTGAAGGTCGTAATCAACTAAAACTCACCCGTGTAAAAAAAGAATCGGGTGTACATGTCCCTGGTCCACCAATTTTTGAAAGTTGCTGATGTAAAACTGTAATCATTGCCTGCCCATTCCCATGTCTGTCGTACCCCATATCGAATGTCTTCCTCTTGTTGTACATTTCAATGTCTGTCGTTAATCCCTTCCGTATGTCTTCCTCTCGTCGTTGTCTCCCAAAAAAAGTTTGTTTGTGAACATCAGCATCGTAATTACTTAAGCACCCTAAAATCCTTTCCTTTCCTACTGTATTATTGTATTCCCTAACCTCGACTAAACCGCGAGTCTTTCGGTTCCCCAAAACTAACACTATGTATAAGAATCAAGAAATGTATTGTTAAACTTGATTTCGGCTCCGTAACGCTTCACGGCAAATGAGCCTTCCAAATAAACGAAAGATAAAAAAAAAGCCACACCTGGTACATCTAGTCTATCAAAATTTAAAAATTTAAAAACTTAGAGATTGAAAAATTTAAAAATTTAAGAATTTAAAAATTTTAAAATTTAAAAATTTAAAAATTTTAAAATTTTAAAATTTAAAAATTTTAAAATTTTAAAATTTAAAAATATAAAAATTCAAAATTTTGGAAGAATTTCCAAAGGAATTCCTGGTGGAACTTCCGAAGGAATTCCTGGAGGAACTTCCAAAGGAATTCCTGGAGGAACTTCCAAAGGAATTCCTGAAGGAACTTCAGAAGGAATTCCTGGAGGAACTTCAGAAGGAATTCCTGGAGGAACTTCCAGAGGAAATCCTGGAGGAATTCCTGGAAGAACTCCCCTGAGAATTCCTGGAGGAACTGCTGGAGGAATTGCAGGAGGAACTTTCGAAGGAATTCCTGGAGGAACTTCCGAAGGAATTCCTGGAAAAACTTTCATAGAATTCCTGGAGAAACTTCCGAAGGAATTCCTGGAAGAACTTCCGAAGGAATTCCTGGAGGAACTTCCGAAGGAATTCCTGGAGGAGCTTCCGAAGGAATTAGTGAAGGAACTTCTGGAGGAATTCCTGGAAGAAGTCCCCTGAGAATTCCCGGAAGAACTGCTGGAGGAATTGCAGGAGGAACTTTCGGAGGGATTCTCAGAAGAACTTCCGAAAAAATAACTGGAGAATTTTTCGGAGGAATTCCTGGAGGATGTTTCGGGGGCGTTCCTGGATAAACTTCCGAAGGAATTCCTGAAGGAACTTCCGAAGGAATTCCTAGAAGAACTTCCGAAGGAATTCCTGGAGGAACTTCCGAAGGAACACCTGGATGATCTTCCGAAATTCAGAACTTCAGAAAGAATTCCTGAAAAAACTTTTGCAGGAATTCTTGAAGCAATCTCCGAACGATTTTCTAGAGGAACTTCCCAAGGAATTCGTGGAGGAACTTCAGAAGCAATTCCTGAGGGAACTTCTGAAAGAATTCCTGAAGGAACTTCCGATGGAATTCCATGAGGAACTTCCGGAGTTATATTCTGGAGGAGTTTTCAGAGCAACTACTGGAGGAAGTCTTGGAAGAATTTATGGAGGTTAATCTGAAGCAGTTTTGAAGTAATTACCGAAAGGAACTTTCGACAGACATTCCATAAGAACTCTAAAACTACTATGGAAATCTGCGTAGGGACTCCTTGAGGATTTTCCGAAAGAAGTTCCGGAGGATATCCTGGAGGGATCCCCCGGAAGCAGAGAAATTCTTAAAAGAATTTCCGAAGGAACTCCTGGAGGACTATTCGAATGATCTCTTGGATGATTTTCTCCTTTTGTGCATTTCCTGGAATAATTTCTGAAGGAACTCTTGAAGAAATATTCGAAGGAACTCCTGTGGCAATACTCGAAAGAACACCTGTATGAATTTTCGGAGGAACTACTGGAGAAATTACCAAAAAAAATCCTAGAGGAATTTTCGGAGTATTCCTGAAGGAGTTTCCGGGGGAATTTGAGGAGGACTTTTTAAAGATGTTTGTTTGGCGAAATAAATCAAAATGTGTCAAAAAACGTTAAATGAATAAAATAAGTCCACGCCAATCCAAGGAGGCTGGAAATAATCTATCACGCCGCTGGGACAATATTTTTATCGAGTCTCTGAAAAATCCGAAAATCTTAAAAAAACTAACCTTTAAGCATGAAAAACTAAAAATTTAAGGTCACTCCTGACGGAATCCATTTTTCAAAGTACTCGCGTTTTCAAGGACACACCATTCAATACGGAAGCAACGCACAACTGTCATTTTTATTTATTCACGCATGCTGCGACGCAGCAAAGCTGAAAAAATAAAAATGACAGATGTGCGTTGCTTCCGTATCGAATGGTGTGCCCTTGAAAATGCGAGTACTTTGAAAATTGGATTCCGTCAGGAGTGACCTTAAGAATAAAATATCCGGAAAACCCGTTACTGGAAAAATATAGTATTGCTAAATTTAGGTACTAACAAACAAATTTTGCTTCAAAATAGTGTTAGTTTAAACAAAAATAAAATAATTTGTTATTATATTGTACATTGACGTGCAAAACTTTGAGAAATAAAAACAAATATAACTTTTATTTGATTTGCATTTCGGAAAAATTGGAAGAAAATTCCTGGATACCCCTAACCCAGCAGCCAAATGCGAGATTTGTGCTGGCTGGTTATTACGTCGTTTTTTTCATTACGTCGAACATATTACGTGTTACATCGTTTCATTTTGGCGACAAAATGCCAATTACGTCATTTTCTGGTACACAAATCAGATGTAATAACACACACGAATTACGACGGCGATGATGCGCATCGAATCCGATGTAATATTACAATTTTTTTTTACTGTGTTGGGAGAATAAACTTTTTTTATTATACAGGTGAAATCTCTGTTCTTGAGAGGAATTGTGTTGTGGGAGGATGCTGGGTTATTAGGCCGAAGGCCGTTAAGCTGAAGGTCATTAGGCCGAATGGTCATTAGGCCGAACGGTCATTAAAATAGACATTAGGCCGAATGAGAACTAGGGAGTGAGAAGCGAGTAGTGCGAAGAGAAGAAGAAGTAGAAAGGAAGAAGAGAAAAAAAGAAGGATGAAGGAAGAAGGAAGAAGGAATAAGGAATAAGGGAGAAGGAAGAAGAAGGAAGAAATGAGAAGCAAGAAGGAAGGAAGAAAAAGAAAGAAGGAAGAAGGAAGAAGGGAGAAGGAAGAAGGAAAAAGGAAAAAGGAAGAAGGAAGAAGGAAGAAGGAAGAAGGAAGAAGGAAGGTGGAAGAAGGAAGAAGGGAGAAGGAAGAAGGAAGAAGGAAGAAGGAATAAGGAAGAATCGAGAAGGAAGAAGGAAGAAGGAAGACGGAAAAAAGGAAGAAGGGAGACGGAAGAAGGAAGAAAGAAGACGGAAGAAAGAAGAAGGAAGAAGGAAGGAGGAAGAAGGAATAAGAAAGAAGGAAGAACAAAGAAAGATGAAGAATGAAGCAAGAAAGAAGGAAGAATAATGCAGAAAGAAGAAAGAAGAAGGAAGAAGAAATAGGTAATAATGAAGAAGGAAGATGAAAGAAGGAAGAAAAAAGAAGGAACAGCGAAAAAGAAAAAAGGAAGAAGAACTAAACAGAAGTCAGATAGAAGAAGGAAGATGCAAGAAGAGAGAAGGAAGAAGGGGTAAGGTGAACTGCTAACTCAGCTTAATGGCCATTCGGCCTAATGACCATTCGGTCTAATGACCATTCGGCCTTCGGCCTGATGGCCTGACACCTGTGGGAGGGTATGCACTCGCTGCTTGGGTGTTAAATTTTCACAAGAAACCAGAAGCGCATAATTTCTTGATCTATTCGCAACATTCTTAAATAAAATTGATTAGCCACTGTCAAAGCAGAGCCTCTAGCTTGAGTTCACAAATCCATTGAGACTGTTATCATAAATAATTACCAATTTATCCATAGCTTGATTCATGCCCTGGTTTTGTCATTGTTTTGTGCACTAATTAATGATTTGAGTGTGTTACTTCTACGTGAAGTTAAACGATTTGCAATAATATGGAAATGCTAATATAATCTTCCAAACTCAGACGTACATGTTCATGATAGTATAAGAGGCGAAAGTATAGAATTGATAGTTCCGTTAGGATACGGCAGGCATGAAGAATGTTTTTATAGAAGTCGATTTGAAAGCGACCGGAGGGCAATATTTGTGATGGCACATATCACACGACCTTCCTTCTGCCAAGCTCCCGTATGAAGGGGGAGGGGGAATATCAGTGTGGAAGCTGATATGTCTTCACTGGTAAAAGGAAGGTGGTTGACTTGCTCATATGCCATCGCGTGCGGAAGGATTTTCTATCGACGATTCTTCATGCCTGCCGTATCCTAACGGAACTATCAATTCAATACTTTACCCTCTAATTCTATTATGAACATGTACGTCTGAGTTTGGAAGATGATATTAGCATTCCCATATCATTGTTTTGTGGTTACATAGTTAAAAATAAAAAGTAATATCACATCAGATATGATGCACATCATCGCCGTCGTAAATAGAATGTTTTATTACATCTGAATGACGTAACAAAAAGATGACGTACTTGATATTTCGTCTTCAAATTAAAGCAATGTAATTCTTTTTAGACGTAAAATAGTCGATGTAACGAAAAAACGACGTAAAAACCGGTTTCGGCAGCGGGGCTAGAGGGATTTGGACTTTTTCTTTCTCGATCGAAAAGACATTTTCAGATGAAATAATTTCACATTTTATTTATTTCAGAAGCATTTGATTGTTTCCACAACTATAAATTTGTGCATATTTTTAATTTTAAATTTTAAATTTTTATTTTTTATTTTTAAATTATATTTCCTTATTTTTATTTTTAATTATGTTTTATTTTAAATATTTATTTTCGTTTGTTTTGTGACGTAAGTTTTTAATTTTCATATTCAAATTCTAGGTGTATGTTCGTATCATATGCTTGCATATTTATGAGCACTCATGAGTTCCTTCCGAAAATTAAAGTATGGCATTTCTCGCTTATTTTACTTGTCCGTATTGGAATTCCGCAACTACTTTTGTGAATTTTATTCAATTTCTTCCCCTGATGAAAATTCATCATTGAATGACTGAGATTTTTTTCCAGAAAGTCCTCCGCTAATTTATTTAGGAAAGTTCCTAGATTTATTAAAGAACTCCCGATGTTTTCAGGAATTCCATAAAGAATTTCTTCTTCAATTTCCCCGAACATTATTTAAGAATTTTATTTACGGCGGCGTTTTTAAACCAACAGTGACGGTTCCTCCTGGAATTCCTTCGGAAGTTCCTCCAGGAATTCCTTCGTAAGTTCCTCCAGGAATTCCTTCGGAAGTTCCTCCAGGAATTCCTTCGGAAGTTCCTCCAGGAATTCCTTCGGAAGTTCCTCCAGGAATTCCTTCGGAAGTTCCTCCAGGAATTCCTTCGGAAGTTCCTCCAGGAATTCCTTCGGAAGTTCCTCCAGGAATTCCTTCGAAGTTCCTCCAGGAATTCCTTCGGAAGTTCCTCCAGGAATTCCTTCGGAAGTTCCTCCAGGAATTCCTTCGGAAGTTCCTCCAGGAATTCCTTCGAAGTTCCTCCAGGAATTCCTTCGAAGTTCCTCCAGGAATTCCTTCGGAAGTTCCTCCAGGAATTCCTTCGAAGTTCCTCCAGGAATTCCTTCGGAAGTTCCTCCAGGAATTCCTTCGGAAGTTTCTCCAGGAATTCCTTCCGGAAGTTCCTTCAGGAATTCTTTCGGAAGTTCCTCCAGGAATTCCTTCGGAAGTACCTCCAGGAATTCCTCTAAAGTTCCTTCAGGAATTCTTTCGGAAGTTCCTCCAGGAATTCCTTCGGAAGTTTCTCCAGGAATTCCTTCGGAAGTTCCTCCAGGAATTCCTTCGGAAGTTCCTCCAGGAATTCCTTCGGAAGTTCCTCCAGGAATTCCTTCGGAAGTTCCTCCAGGAATTCCTTCGGAAGTTCCTCCAGGAATTCCTTCGAAAGTTTCTCCAGGAATTCCTTCGAAAGTTCCTCCAGGAATTCCTTCGGAAGTTCCTCCAGGAATTCCTTCGGAAGTTCCTCCAGGAATTCCTTCGGAAGTTCCTCCAGGAATTCCTTCGGAAGTTCCTCCAGGAATTCCTTCGGAAGTTCCTCCAGGAATTCCTTCGGAAGTTCCTCCAGGAATTCCTTCGGAAGTTCCTCCAGGAATTCCTTCGGAAGTTCCTCCAGGAATTCCTTCGGAAGTTCCTCCAGGAATTCCTTCGGAAGTTCCTCCAGGAATTCCTTCGGAAGTTCCTCCAGGAATTCCTTCGAAGTTCCTCCAAGAATTCCTTCGAAGTTCCTCCAGGAATTCCTTCGAAGTTCCTCCAGGAACTCCTTCGGAAGTTCCTCCAGGAATTCCTTCGGAAGTTCCTCTATGAATACCTTCGGAAGTTCCTCCATGAATACCTTCGGAAGTTCCTCCGGAACTCCTTCGGAAGTTCCTCCAGGAATTCCTTCGGAAGTTCCTCCAGGAATTCCTTCGGAAGTTCCTCCAGGAATTCCTTCGGAAGTTCCTCCAGGAATTCCTTCGGAAGTTCCTCCAGGAATACCTTCGGAAGTTCCTCCAGGAATACCTTCGGAAGTTCCTCCCGGAATTCCTTCGGAAGTTCCTCCAGGAATTCCTTCGGAAGTTCCTCCAGGAATTCCTTTGGAAGGTCCTCCAAGAATTTCTTTAGAAGTTCTTCAAGAAATTCCTCCAGCGATTCCTTCAAAAGATCCTTCAGCAATTCTTTCGGAAGTTCCTTCAGAAATTTCTTTGGAAGTTCAATCAGGAATTGCTTCCGAAATTCCTCCACGAATTTCTTCAGAAATTTCGCCAGAAATTCCTTCAGAAATTCCTCCAACAATTCCTTCAAAAGTTTCTCCAACAATTCCTTCAAAAGTTTCTCCAACAATTCCTTCAGAAGTTCCTTCAGGTATTCCTTCAGAAGTTCCTTCAGAAATTCCTTCGGAAGTTCCTCCAGGAATTCCTTTGGAATTTCCTCTAAAAATTCCTTAGGAAATTCGTTCAGAATTTCCTTCGGAAATTCCTTCAAGAGTTCCTTTGGATGTTCCTCCAGGAATTTGCTCAGGTCAGAAGTTCCTTCAGGAATACCTTCGGAAGTTCCTCCAGGAGTTCTTTTGGAAGTTCTTTCTTGAATTCCTTCGGAAATTCCTCTGGGAATTCCTTCGGAAACTCTTCTGAGAATTTCTTTGGAAGTTTCTCTGGGAATTCCTCCGGAAATTCCTCAGGGAATTCCTCCGTAAGTTCTTCTGAAAATTTTTCCGGAAGTGCCTCTGGGAGTTTCTCTGCGTATTCCTCCGGAAGCTTTTCTGGGAATTTCTTCGGGCATTCTTCAAGGTGATCCACCGGAAGATCCTCCGGGAATTCCTTAGAACACTTCCCGAAAAAAATCATAGAAAGTATCCAGATAACTTCCTGGAAGAAACTTTAAGAAAATATCAGAGAAATTTCCCGAGGAATACCCGAATATTCCGAAAGAATTCCCAAAGAAATAACCGAAGGTACTCCTTGAGATACTTTCAGAGAAATTCTTAGAGATACTTCCGGAAGAACTTGAAGAGGTATTTCCGGGGGATCTGCTGGTGGAATTCCTGGATTACCTTCCTGACGAATTCCTAGAGGCACTTTCAGAGGGATTCCTGGACGAACTTTCAGAGGAATTCCTGGGCGAACTTCTGGAGGGAATCCCAGAGGAAGGAATTCCTAGTGGAACTTTCGAAGGAATTCCCAGAGGAACTTCCGGAGGAATTCCTTGAGGAACTTCCGGAGGAATTCCTTGAGGAACTTCCGGAGGAATTCCTTGAGGAACTTCCGGAGGAATTCCTAGAGGAACTTCCGGAGGAATTCCTAGAGGAACTTCCGGAGGAATTCCTAGAGGAACTTCCGGAGGAATTCCTAGAGGAACTTCCGGAGGAATTCCTAGAGGAACTTTCGGAGGAATTCCTAGAGGAACTTCCGGAGGAATTCCTAGAGGAACTTTCGGAGGAATTCCTAGAGGAACTTTCGGAGGAATTCCTAGAGGAACTTTCGGAGGAATTTCTAGAGGAACTTCCGGAGGAATTCCTAGAGGAACTTCCGGAGGAATTCCTAGAGGAACTTTCGGAGGAATTCCTAGAGGAACTTTCGGAGGAATTCCTAGAGGAACTTCCGGAGGAATTCCTAGAGGAACTTTCGGAGGAATTCCTAGAGGAACTTCCGGAGGAATTCCTAGAGGAACTTCCGGAGGAATTCCTAGAGGAACTTCCGAAGGAATTCCTAGAGGAACTTCCGAAGGAATTCCTAGAGGAACTTCCGAAGGAATTCCTAGAGGAACTTCCGAAGGAATTCTTAGAGGAACTTCCGAAGGAATTCCTAGAGGAACTTCCGGAGGAATTCCTAGAGGAACTTCCGGAGGAATTCCTAGAGGAACTTCCGGAGGAATTCCTAGAGGAACTTCCGGAGGAATTCCTAGAGGAACTTCCGGAGGAATTCCTAGAGGAACTTCCGGAGGGATTTCTACAGGAACTTCTGGAGGAATTCCTAGAGGAACTTCCGGAGGCATTCCTAGAGGAACTTCCAGAGAAATTCCTAGAGGAACTTCCGGAGGAATTCCTAGAGGAACTTCCGGAGGAATTCCTAGAGGAACTTCCGGAGGAATTCCTAGAGGAACTTCCGAAGGAATTCCTAGAGGAACTTCCGAAGGAATTCCTAGAGGAACTTCCGAAGGAATTCCTAGAGGAACTTCCGAAGGAATTCCTAGAGGAACTTCCGAGTAAATTCCTAGAGGAACTTCCGGAGAAATTCCTAAAGGAACTTCCGGAGAAATTCCTAGAGGAGCTTCCGGAGGAATTCCTAGAGGAACTTCTGGAGGAATTCCTAGAGGAACTTTTGGAGGAATTCTCAGAGGGACTTCCGGAGGAATTCTCAGAGGAACTTCCAGAGGAATTCCTAGAGGAACTTCCGGAGAAATTCCTAGAGGAACTTCCGGAGGAATTCCTAGAGGAACTTCTGGAGGAATTCCTGGAGGAACTTTCGAAGGAATTCTTAGAGGAACTTCCGGAGGAATTCTCAGAGGGACTTCCGGAGGAATTCCTAGAGGAACTTCCGGAGGAATTCCTAGAGGAACTTCTGGAGGAACTTTCGAAGGAATTCTTAGAGGAACTTCCGGAGGAATTCCTAGAGGAACTTCCGGAGGAATTCCTAGAGGAACTTCTGGAGGAATTCCTGGAGGAACTTTCGAAGGAATTCTTAGAGGAACTTCCGGAGGAATTCTCAGAGGGACTTTCGGAGGAATTCCTATAGGAATTTCCGGAGGAATTCCTAGAGGAAATTCCGGGGGTATACCTAGAGGAACTTCAGGAGGAACTTCGGGATGAATTCCTAGAGGAACTTCTGGAGGAATTCGCAGGGCACTTCCGAAGAATTCTCAGGAATTTCCTGAGGAATTTTAGAGGAACTTCCGGAGGAAGTTATGAAGAAATTTCCTGAGGAATTCCTGAATCAACTTGCGGTGGAATATTTGCAGTAACTTCCGGAGGAATTTTTGGAGCCAGGAAGATCCATCAATTATGTAACGCAAAAAACATAAAGGCATTTTCAAACACAAACCTACCCACTCCCCTATACCCCCTGTCATACTTATTGTATGATACATCTGAAATTTTTGTATGGATTGTCATACTTCGACCAAACCTCTCTACCTCCTCTAAGCGTTACGTAATTTGTGGACGCTCCCTTACTTCCGGAGGAATTCCTGGAGGACCTTCCGGAGAAATTCTTGAAAATTTTAGTGGTTCTTTTTATTTTTCTAAATAATACTGTAAACAACAATGATTTTCATTAAATGACTTGTTAAGAATTTTGTAAGCCTTTTCGACAAGAAAATATGAGTTTCGTTCACGTATTTTGTCTTTTGATATTTGTAAATTGATTGATTGATATTTGTAAAACAAATTTAAAAAATGAAATAAAAAAAACACCGATTTTGTCACATTTCTTATTTCGCCCCAAAATTCACCAGTGGGTCATAAAATCGGGATATTACTGTTTAATTTGGATGTGCTTTATGTTTGTTTAAACATTTTAAAATTTTTGAAGAGCCCTGCTGTGTATTTTAAATCCATAATGGTCAAACAGCCCTGGATATAAAAATTATATTTATACGATGCTCACAGCAATCTTTTTCATTTGATGAAATCATATTCAGAACTTTTGGTATAATACAGCCAAGAAATGGTTTCTTATTGAAGCATACATACAGCAATTATAAGGTACGATCAGTTTTCCGTCGTTTCTCCGAGCGATCAAAATTAACTCCCAGGTAGAGTTTGGGTTTTCCTCTTTCCACTGCTAGCCTGCGGTTCTCCACTTCTTTGTCATTTTGCTTCACATCGAAAACACCGACAACTGCACTCCGGTACGACAATCTATGAGATTTTGAAGAGCATCCAGCAGAATACTCGTTAACGAACACTAGTTTTTTAAATCCGGTGCACAGCAAAAAAAATATTAATATGGCGCGACGTGACTTCTCGAGACGTACCCTGAAATTAAACGTAAAAACAGATTTGGTGTATTTTCACGTCATATCCACGCTTTACTACATTACTCAGTGTAAAATCTAATCGGAGAAACTATTTTCGCCTTCACGTCAATTGAACGTGAAATTGCCCACCTTCTATGGTACGAGATTGCATTCGAAATACGGCACATCATGTCCGTTCAAAATAAAGCGAAATATTACCCTAAATGTAGCATATATTTACATAATCATTGTAATATTGCCTAAAACCACTGCAATGTAAACGGATCGAACACCCGACCGCAGTTGGGAGACATTTTGTTTGACGGCAGTTGTTTGCAATTTGCTCCGGGAGTGATTTCATTTTAAAAAATCAATTTATCTCTGTGAGTGGTAGCAATAAACCGTGGCACCAGATTATCTAGTACAGTAGAGTGGCATTAATGTATCCGTGCGAGAAAATGAATATAAAATCAATCAGGTAAGTGAAATTATTATGAATGAAAATGACCGGCTGAAATTGTGAAACCAATGTAAATAACGGAACAATATTTTGGTTGCAGATCGACGAATGAAACACGACTTCGTCATCTAGCAAGCATATCATTTTGGCGTCCCGCATCAATCAGTTGGAATGGGATGATCAGTTAGAACAGAAATGAAAAAAAAAACGGCAGGTAAGTTTCCAATTCAATTTTGATCTCTACCCGGCCGGTGCGGTGCAAACATTTATGACACTTTCAGGGCTCCATTCGAAATCGGAAAACGAAATACCCACAGCAAAGTGGTAACATGGCGGAAATATCTACGGAAAGATGCGCGAAGTGATCTTACTGTGAGTAGAATTTGGTAGTGATGCATGTAAGAGATACCAGGGCTATCTACGCCACTAATAAATAATTGTCAAAACACAGGGCTATACTGCTCATACATGAATATCTGTTCTATGTAGATATGAACTAATACAAACGTAGGACTGTCATGCTTTTATTGACAGCTTTGTCACGTTAATTGGTAGCGAATGAATATTAAACAAAATGCAAATCGCAAAAGAAAAATTAGCACTTTGCAAATAAAAATTCAATTCTAAGAACGAAAAATTATAATTTTAAATTTTCAATTTCAATTTTCAACTTTCAATTTTCAATTTTAATTTTTAAAATATTTTAAATATTAAGTTTCAAATTTTAAATTTTAAATTTTAAATTTTAAATTTTAAATTTTAAATTTTAAATTTTAAATTTTAAATTTTAAATTTTAAATTTTAAATTTTAAATTTTAAATTTTAAATTTTTAAATTTTAAATTTTTAATTTTTAAATTTTAAATTTATAATTTTAATTAATAATTTTTAAATTCCAAATTTTATTCTAAATTTTGAATTTTAAATTTTAAATTTTGAATTTCAGATATTAAATTTGTTTTTTATTTTTATTTATTTTTAAACAATTTTTTTCTAATTTTATTATTTTTAATATACATTCTATTATTATTTATGTAGGGGAAGTGTACCGGTTTTGGCCACCTTAGTGCCTAATTTGGCCAACCCTTAAAAATGCATACTTTCCAAAAAAAATATCAATCAGTTTCAACAGCGAAGTAAGATAAGGGTTATACCTCCTGTTTATTAGCTTCAAAACTCTGAGAATTGCTTTACTTTTGGAGTTACGCAAGAAACTGGCAAAATTAGGAACATGGCCAAAACTGGTACAGTTACCCTATTATAATTTTGGCCGATACGAATATTTAAGAGCTATTTTTTCTCACTTTCCTCCCTCGGATATTTTTTTCCAAAATATAATATTTTGAGGGATCAACAAAATAAAATTAGGATAATTTTGAGAATTTTCAAAACATTGTTTAACAAATCCGAGGAGTTTTTTGTTTTTTTAATTTCAATTATTATTTATTTTTTATTATCTCCCCCTGACCTTTCGGAAACCAGAAGGACAAGAAGCTAATTAAATATTTGTAACGGCCTTATCGGCGGCGGCGTGGCAGTGTCACGATGTTAGTGAACAGCAATAGAGGCGGCGAAATTAATTCGGAGGTTTTTTCAGGAAGTCCACCGCAAATTGCTACAGGAATTTCTTCGGAAGATCCTCCACCAGTTCCTTCATGAATTTTTCCGGAAGTTGCTCCTGTAGTCCTTCCGGAAGTTACTCCGGAATTTCCTCCGGAAGCTCTCCTAGAAATTCCTTCGGAAGTTCCTTCACGAATTCCACCGGAAGTTCCTCCAAAAATTCTTCCTAAAGGTCCTCTTGAAGTTCCTCCAGGAATTTCTCCGGTGGATCCTTCAGTAATTCATCTAGAATTTCCTCCAAAAATTCTTCAAGAAGTTTCTCCAGGAATTCCTCCGGAAGTTTCTCCAGAACTTCCTCCGAAAGTTCCACCAGGAATTCATCTGGCATCTCCTCTAGGAATTCTCCGGAAGTATGTCTAGCAATTCTTTCGGAAGTTCCTTCTGGAATATCTTCGGAAGTTGATTCGTGAATTCCTCCGGAAGTTTAGAGGAAATTTCATAAGAAGCAATTTATGAAGATTTGGAGTATTTTTGGAGGATCTCCAAGGAAATGGTCTGAAGAAGTTTCCAGGAAAGTTTGTAAATTATGGGAAAGTGGAAATAAACATTGCTAGAGTATGTCAAAGATGAAGGAATTTGCAATGAAATTTCTTGAACAATTTCTTGGGAATATCAGAAAGAATAATCGAAGTAATTCCTAGAGGAACCTCTGGATGAATTCCAAGAGGAACCTCCGGAGGAATTCCTGGTGGAATTTCTGGAAGAATTCCTGGTGGAATTTCTGGAAGAATTCCTGGTGGAACTTCCATAGGAGTTCCTGGTGGAACTTCCATAGGAGTTTCTCGTGGAACTTCCGGAGGAATCCCTGGATGAACTTTCGGGGGAACTGCTGGAGGAGTTTCTAGAGGAACTTCCGGAGGAATTTCTGAAGGAACTTCCGGAAGAATTCCTGCAGGAAATTCCGGAGGAATTCCTGGAGAAATTTCCGGAGGAATTCCTGGAGGAACTTCCGGAAGAATTCCTGGAGGAACTTCCGGAGGAATTCCTGGAGGAACTTCCGGAGGAATTCCTGGAGGAACTTCCGGAGGAATTCCTGGAGGAACTTCCGGAGGAATTCCTGGAGGAACTTCCGGAGGAATTCCTGGAGGAACTTCCGGAGGAATTCCTGGAGGAACTTCCGGAGGAATTCCTGGAGGAACTTCCGGAGGAATTCCTGGAGGAACTTCCGGAGGAATTCCTAGTGGAACTTCCGGAAAAATTCCTGGTGGAACTTCTGGAGAAATTTCTGATAGAACTTCCGGAGGAATTCCTGGAGGAACTTCCGGAGGAATTCCTGGAGGAACTTCCGGAGGAATTCCTGGAGGAACTTCCGGAGGAATTCCTGGAGGAACTTCCGGAGGAATTCCTGGAGGAACTTCCGGAGGAATTCCTGGAGGAACTTCCGGAGGAATTCCTGGAGGAACTTCCGGAGGAATTCCTGGAGGAACTTCCGGAGGAATTGCTGGAGGAACTTCCGGAGGAATTCCTGGAGGAACTTCCGGAGGAATTCCTGGAGGAACATCCGGAGGAAATCCTGGAGGAACTTCCGGAGGAATTCCTGGAGGAACTTCCGGAGGAATTCCTGGAGGAACTTCCGGAGGAATTCCTGGATGAACTTCCGGAGGAATTCCTGGAGGAACTTCCGGAGGAATTCCTGAAGGAACTTCCGGAGGAATTCCTGAAGGAACTTCAGGAGGAATTCCTGAAGGAACTTCCGGAGGAATTCCTGAAGGAACTTCCGGAGGAATTCCTGAAGGAACTTCCGGAGGAATTCCTGGAGGAACTTCCGGAGGAATTCCTGGAGGAACTTCCGGAGGAATTCCTGGAGGAATTTCCGGAGGAATTCCTGGAGGAACTTCCGGAGGAATTTCTGGAGGAACTTCCGGAGGAATCCCTGAAGGAACTTCCGGAGGAATTCCTAGAGGAACTTCCGGAGGAATTCCTAGAGGAACTTCCGGAGGAATTCCTAGAGGGACTTCCAGAGGAATTCCTAGAGGAACTTCCGGAGGAATTCCTAGAAGAACTTCCGGAGGAATTCCTAGAGGAACTTCCGGAGGAATTCCTAGAGGAACTTCCGGAGGAATTCAAAGAGGAACTTCCGGAGGAATTCCTAGAGGAACTTCCGGAGGAATTCCTAGAGGAACTTCCGGAGGAATTCCTAGAGGAACTTCCGGAGGAATTCCTAGAGGAACTTCAGGAGGAACTCCTAAAAGAACTTCCGGGAGAATTCCTAGAGGAACTTCCGGAGGAATCCCTAGAGGAACTTCCGGAGGAATTCCTAGTGGAACTTCCGGAAAAATTCCTGGTGGAACTTCTGGAGAAATTTCTGATAGAACTTCCGGAGGAATTCCTGGTGGAATTTCCGAAGAAATTCCTGGAGGAATCCCTGGATGAACTTTCGGAGGAACTGCTGGAGGAATTTCCACAAGAATTCCTAGAGGAACTTCCGGCGGAATACCTAGAGGAACTTCCGGAGGAATTCCTGGAGAAATTTTCGGATGATTTCCTGGATGAATTTATGAAAGAATTCCTGGAGGAATTCCTGGGTGAACTTCGGAGAAATTCTTGGAGGAATTCACGTAGGAGCTTTTGGAGGAATTCCTGGAGGAATTTTCGAGGGAATTCTTGAAAGAAATTGTGCAAGAATTGCAGGAGGATTCTCCAGAGCAATTGGTGGAAGGATTTCCAAAGGAATATCTGCAGGAATTTCCAGACGGACTTCTGGAAGAAGGCATGCCTGGAAAATCTACCGAAGAAATTTTTGGAAAAACTTACGAAGCTATTTCCGGAGGACTTCCTGAAAAAACTTCCGAACAAATTCCCCCGCCTCTATTGCCGATAACCAACGACGCTGCCACGTCACCGCCGATAAAATATAATAAATAAATAATAATAAAAATATATATTGAATTATATATATATACCTATAAAAATAAATAAAAATTTAACATAAAAATTGAGAATAAAAAAATTAAATTTAAAAATAAATAATTAAATATTAAAAATTGAAAAATAATTGAAAAATGAAAATTTTTAATTTAAAGATTCAAGTATTTGTAAATGCCATAAAATACGTTTTGAATAAATAAAATTTGAAATTATAGCATCTGAAATTTTATTTTCGAAATTTATTATGAAATAAAAAAGTCCGAATACCCCTAACCCCGCTGCCGAATGCGGGATTCATCCTGACCTAGTTTTACGTTGTTTTTTAAGTTACATCAAGAATATTACGTCGAAAATTAATTACACTGCTTTAATTTGAAAATAAAATATCAAGTACGTCAACTGTTTGTTACGTCAATCAGATGTAATAAAACATTATATTTACGACGGCGATGATGTGCATCGAATCTGATGTGATATTACTTTTTATTTTTTACTGTGTGATTTCTGCAACAATAAAAAGACTTACATGGGTACAGTTCAAAATTCCAATAAATTTACTGCTGATCTGGAACTTACCTTCATGATATTGATTTTTAAACTCGAAAAGAACTTTTTTCAAACCTCAAAAAGTTTTTTCCGCGCACCGACATGTTTGCCAACAACGAGCGAGGATTTAATCTGACTGACAGTTCGTTTCGAGCTGCGGGTTTGAGTGCGATCACATCATTGTTCAGCGATATCACGTTGATTTAACATAATAACCAACCTGATTATGTAATATTACACTTCTTTTCCAACTGACATGATGTGCATCATTTAATGTGTAGTAAATTACTGCTTTACAAAGGTAATTTTACGTATTTTATGCGTAACTGAAAAAATATTTTGCCCGTTAGATTTTACGTTCAGTTGTGTAATTGTACACCGATTTGACGTGAAAATACATCAAATCGGCTATTACATTGATTTTTGGAGTACATTGACCAATATCACGTCACGGGATATTAATATTTTTTTTGCTGTGTTCTTACATCCCTAAAAAAAAATTTCATTAAGAAACAATAAAACCGTGAAAATTAGAAACTTTGTTACACAGAGAAACAGACGTCTCACTCAACACATGTTCCATCGTTCACCTTTTTAACGGCTGATTTAATTTTTTGTAGGTGGTCAATCGGCCACCGATGGCGCTTCGATCGATTTTGCTTGTGTTTGACGTTTGCGCACTACCGCCATCTGGTTGCCGCTTGACCACATACAGTGAATTTAGCATTGGGCGTCAATGTTTCCGTGACGATTATTTTAATTGCATTTTGTTCTAAGTGAGACGTCTGTTTATCTTTGAAGATTTGAGGATTCTCCAGATTGTACGCATTTTCTGAAAACCTATTTTTCAGATTCTGGAGCTGAATTAGATTCTTTCGATTATTGATCATTATCACCTCAACTTTTCAGAATATCTTCAGATTTTTTTGGCTCCGTAAATCATATAAATCATTATTATTCTTACTACTGAAAATAAAATGATATTGATTGTATATATAACAAAGGACCATGGCTCCATAGAGTGTTATACACGCCTGAGTCTACCAAATAAACGAACTTGAAAAAAACGTTATTATTCATACCCTCCAACTATGTGCTCGAAAATGGCCAAAGTAACATTTTTTATTGAAAAATTTCGTAAAAAATGTCACTAATTTTTAGGCACTTATCCTTAACCGATTTGCTCACAAGTTGCATTCAACGCAGAATCCTGTCCTATTGTTTTCTATTGAATCAGACGGATTGGACTATGGGCTCAAAAGTTAAGGCCAAAATATAGTTTTATGTACGTAAAAACCGTGCAAAAAGCTCACTCATTTTTCGGGCAACTTACCTTGACCGATTTGCTTGCGGCAAGTTTAATTCGAAGGAGAATCCTGTCTTATTGTTTGGTATTAAAACTCGATCCGATCGCTCTATGGGCTTGATTTTTTACCTTTCTCGTACACTAAATGTATTCCGAAATCAGGGATTGTATCCAAAAGAGAATGCAAAAGTTTCTCATTTATCATATCTGAATACATACACGATACATATGTAGCACAGATAAACAGACGTCTCACTTAGAACAAAATGCAATTAAAATAATCGTCACGGAAACATTGACGCCCAATGCTAAATTCACTGTATGTGGTCAAGCGGCAACCAGATGGCGGTAGTGCGCAAACACAAGCAAAATCGATCGAAGCGCCATCGGTGGCCGATTGACCACCTACAAAAAAATTAAATCAGCCGTTAAAAAGGTGAACGATGGAACATGTGTTGAGTGAGACGTCTGTTTCTCTGTGTATGTAGCATACATACCGTGGGAATCTTTTTTTCGCAAGCTGTCATGATAAAAACTGATTCGGTAGGCTATACCTCATGATAAATTTGTTTTAAAAAGCTCCAAACGCGGGGAGCACTGGTTCTGATGGTGCATTTCAACTTCTTCTACACAGCTGTACGTTCTCCAAAGCAAAATGAGCGAGAACAAAGCGAGTATCATCACTTCTCGGTGGGGGCTGCCTATCTGGTTCTTTTTTATCGCACTTGTATATACAAGTTTGTTAAATTTGTTTTCATGACTTGATTTTGCCTTTCTTTTATCGTTGTTCGTTATCTATTGAGAGTGATTCCTACAAACCCTAACGGGAAATAAAGGGATTGATGAAGCATATGTTGAAATTAGTTTTCCATTAGTTTACTGTTACCTTACCGTACACACTTAGAATAAATTACCGAGTTTGGTGAATCGTTTACCGAATTCTCAACAGCTGAACTTTCGATAATTAGATCGCTAAACTAAAAGATTACCGAACGGTCTGTAATGTACGCTCAACAAAAGAACTGCCAAATTCGGAGATTTTTATCAATAATTTTCTGTCATTTTTTGTGTTACCGAAAATCGATAATTTTATGAATTTGTTTACGTCCCGGTTCCTGCTGCTTTTTACTATAGAAATAAGAAAACCACTGCATTTTGATTTTTTATACTTTATTCTTTTTCATGCGTGCTCTGCCGCCGCAAGATATGAAATCCATACCAATATGAAACAGCTATATTTGCGGCGGCAGTGCTGCTCTACATTAGAATGTACATATTTTCTGTAATATTATCTGTATGGCTGGAGACTCGGCTAAAGACTTCATCATTCCTCAGATGAAAAACACTCTTTGTTTATTGTATCCATTAAACGCGTCGGCATCGGTGGTGGAGTCCTAGCTAGTTGGTGAAAAATGTATAATTAGTAATTTTTATTAAGGTATACTGGGGGAAGTGGAAAAAGCGGGTAAGTGTAAAAATCGACTCGAAAAATTTGAATTGTACATACTTTACAGTTCTTACCACATCATAACATTATGAAAGAATATACTTTGATGCTCACACTAATACTATGTTGAAATTTGTATAATACATACACTAACACGGTTAACGCTTGAACTGTAATTTAAGGTTTCGCGAAAAGTTGATTTTTGCATTCATAAAATCAATTCTTATTTGCACCAATTGTCCCTTTTTCAAGTGAATTTATATCACAGGTTACTATTACAATACAATTAAACTAATCCTATTCAATTTGTAGTGGTTTGTACCATGAAAGCAAATAATTCGAAGATTTTACACTTACCCCTGGTATTAAACACTGCGGGGGAAGTGGATAATGCTCTAATAACGCAATTTTTTTCTTCCCTTCAGGGTTTATTTCGATAGCTGTGAATCTTAATATGTTCCTTCTTTGTTATCATTGTGATTCCAGTGGTGATTAGACTAATATAAATGAGAAAATGCCTGATTAATCCACCTATCGGTATTGATGCCTTTCACATGTTTTACATATGAAAAAAAATGTATAAAAAAGTTAAAAATAGCACTGATAGGTAAACATATTCTATAATTCACATTAATTTTTATTCATAACAAGTATCACCGTTGAATGCAATTTATTTGCGAACAACTTGGTTAAGGACAAGTGCTTAAGAATAGCTGATAATTTTGTACGTGCTTTGCGCACACACATACATACAAACACGCACATACATACATCACCTCACTTCGTTAAACTAAGTTGATTAGATTATAACCCTGTAAGTCCCATTTTTCATATAAAAAGTTCATCTTTGGGGCGAGCATATAGATTTTACGTTCACTTAGTGTTCGAGAAGGCAAAATCAGCCCTCCCTAGCTATTACGAGAATTCCTTGAGTATCTATTCCGTTAAAGTATTGAAATCATTCCACAAAAGATACTCAGAGCAATTATTGTATTGATTTTAGTTATATGTAACTACTCATCACAATTGAAGATCAAGGTAATATGGGGTTTCCACTTACCCCATCCCACTGGGTTAAGTGGAAAAACAACTCCTTATTTTTAAATCTCTTTCCACAAATTTCAAGCGACCAAAATGGTATGAATTACCGCACAGTTGGTACAAAATTGACTGTTTTTGATAGCCCATTTTGATTATTATTATTATTTATTATTTATTTTAACAAAAATTTAGGAAGAGGGAAGAGCCCCTTTGAGTGAATTCCTTTCGAATTCTTTCTCAAAAAGGCACAAAACCTCTTCATCTTTTCAAAAAAACGTTATAATAATCATTACAATAAATAAAAATATATATATATATATATATAATGAACGGCTCATCCGGAAGAAATCCATATCGGAGCCAAATCACACCAGGACGAGATACGAAGGGGGTTCCTTTAGCTCAAAAATCTGAAATAAAATAAGAACAAGGGAAACAAAAGAGCATCAAATATTATAAAAAATATCACCGAAAAAGACTAATATATGTTTCATTATCATTATATTTCTATGAGCAAGGACGTCGCGAATGGAAGTTGGAACAGAATAGCCTAAGTTAGTAATGTTATCAATGAATTTTTTCCTAGGTAAAACATATCGGGAACAAACAAGAACTATGTGATCAATGTCTTCATATGCTATTCCACAATCACAAAGATTAGTGTCATTCATATTGATACGATATAAATGACTATTGCATATATAATGGTTAGACATAAGTCGTGAAAATATGCAAATGAAATTTCGTCCAACAGGCAAATTTTTAAACCAAGGAAAATGATTTACCTTCAGACAAATTGAATGGCAATAACGTCCTTTATCACTACAATACCATGAAATTTGCCAGTTATTTATCGATTTTTTCTTTAATTTGGAAAAATATTCATCCGGAAATATATCCCGATTGAAAATAATTCCACGAAAACGCCTAAATTTGCCAACGCATCAGCTTGTTCGTTGCCATAAATATTGCAATGAGCAGGAATCCACACAAATTTAATAACAAAACCTTTGGAATATAAATTTAATAGTAATTCTTTGAGCTTCAAAATAGTACGATTAATTTTGAAGCTGAAATTCATTGAATCTAAAGCATGTAAGCAACTTCAGAAAAAATAAAAAATATGTTCGGCTCGAGATTTTTAATCTAACAACATGCAAAATACAAAGCATTCAACTCAGCTATGAACACAGAACAAGGTGATTTTAACTTATAAAAATGAGCTAAATGATTATTATATACACCAAATCCAGCAGTATTTCTAATTAAAGAACCATCTGTAAAATAAAATTGGTCAGAATTGACCCCAATCAATCTCCGTTCGAATAATGAATTAGCAAATTTTGAATAAAGATGATTAGGAATATACTTCAGTTCTTCAAATAAAGATAAATCTACATATGGACGATATGAATGAACATTTATACTTAATTTATAAAAATCATCACAAGAAATTGGAACAATGTTTTCAGCGGAACAATAAATAAATGAACACAGAATTCTACTAGTGGGATTTATTTCAAGTAAAGACTTCAATGTACAAATTATTGGATGATTATTGGCCATACAATTTAGCAAAAATTTACAATTCAACTCATCAAAACGAATTTTCAGAGGAATAACACCAGCTAAAACCTCTATTGTTTTGGTATGAGTGGAATTCATTAGTTTTAAACAAATTCTTAAACTTCGGAATTGTATTTTCTCAAGTTTGGAAAAAAATGTTTGAACAGCATTTCCAAAAGCAAAACAACCATATTCCATGACTGAGCGAATAGTAGTTTTATAAAGTGTTATTAAATCAGAGGATGAGCACCCACCAAGTACCAGTAATTGTACGAAGGAAATTAATTCGTTTCAAACAAATTGTCTGAATATATTTAATTTGAGTATTCCACGTCAATTTTTATCAAACCAGATGCCAAGATATTTATAAGTCAAAACTTGTTCTATTTCATGACCATTTAAATATAGTTGGATATTAATTAAAGAATGTTTACGAGAAAATAAAATGAATTTCGTTTTCTCAATAGAAAATTTAAAACCATTGTTATGTGCCCAAATATCAATATTATCCAAACAACATTGCATGAAATGACGAATGATTTCTCTACTGCTTCCGCTTATAAATAAAGCATTATCATCAGCGAATTGAATTAAATAGCAACCATTAGGAATAATGGAAGCAATATCACTAGTAAATAAATTATATAAAAATGGACTTAAACAAGATCCTTGTGGAAGACCAAAATAACTATAACGAATCAATTTGGAAGAACCATTATGATAGAAATGCATTATTTTGAACGAAAATAAATTGTACAAAAAATTGGAAATAATAAAAGGTAAATGAAGATCATTCAATTTATTAAATAGCAGATCAATTAGAACAGAGTCATACGCACCAGAAACATCAAGGAACGTAGCAACAACATCTTGTTTTTATTAAAAGACAATTGTATTTGCGAAGATAAAAGCATAATACAATCACGAGTACCGCGACCTTTCCGGAAGCCATATTGAGTAGGCGAATAAATTTGATTTTTTTCAGCCCACAGTTCTAAACGGTTCAAAATCATTCTTTCCATAAGTTTACGTATACATGATAACAAACTAATAGGTCTACGGCTATCAACTAACGATGGATCTTTACCAGGCTTAAGAATATTAACTACTTTAATGAAGCGCCATTCTAGAGGAATAATATTTTGGAATAAGAAAGAATTATATAAAGAAAGTAAATGCAATTTCCCGTCAAAAGGTAATTTTTGTAATATAATGAATTTTATATTATCTAATCCAGGAGCAGTATTCTTGGTGACTGATAATGCCAAGTCCATTTCTTCAACAGAAAATTCTGCATTTAGTTCTGGAAAATAATTGAATTTTTGATTATTTCTAAAGCCTAAACAAGAAGGAACAAAATCAGGACAAATTTTAGAAGCAAATTGGTCAACCCAATCCTCTGTATATTCCAAGATAGGTTGAGACGAAGAATTATAGTTTCTTAAATTACGTGCAACAGACCACAATGTGGATAAAGAGGTATCATTGTCGAGATTTTGTATGAAATTTTTCCAAAATTTTGAATTTCGTTATTCTAGTGAATTGTGCTTCTGCTTTGCAATATAGAAAATAGTGTTCTCTAGATCCTAGTTGACGAAATTTTTTAAAAGCAAACGACTTATTTTTCAGAGCGACGGAGCAATCGTCATCCCACCAAAACGTAAGATTTTTTTTCTTTGGGGAAGTTGAAAGATTTTTTTTAGTTTGACTCTTTTGTAAACATTGGATCAATATTTTTAAAAACATATTATAATTTTGAAGGGGTGAAATTGAATTGTCAAAGTTAGTTAATGAATGAGATATTAAATCAGAAAATTTATTCCAATCAACATTTACAGTTAAATCAGGAACAATAATCTCTTCAGATACCACTTTATGAGTTTTATTAAAAATTGATATTATTATTGGTAAATGATCACTACCATTTGGGTCATCAATGATTTTCCAAAAAGAGTTCATGGATAATGAAGTAGAACAAAGCGATAGATCTATACATGAATGACGATCAGGGGGAACAGCAATTCTAGTAAATGAGCCGTCATTAAGAATATTCAAATTTAGTTCATCGATTAAATCCATAATCAATGAACCTCTACCATCAGTTTTGTCACTACCCCAAGCAGGATTGTGAGCATTAAAATCACCAAGTATATAAAAAGGAGGAGGAATTTCAGCCAATAAATATTTTAAATGAGAAATAGAAAAGTTTGCTCTAGGAGGAATATACAAACAAATAATTGAAAACGTCAAACCATAATGATTAATTGAAATCGCAATGTATTCAATTTGTGAATTTAATGAAATATCTAAATATTTAAACTCAATATTATTACGAATGCCAAATAAAACTCCTCCATAAGGAACATCACGATCTTTTCGTATAATATTGAATGAAGGAATACAAAAAGATTTCTCCTGAACTAGCCATGTTTCATTAATACAAATTATATCTATATTATTATTATGTATTAAAGCTTTTAATCTATCGTTTTTATGAATAATACTATGACAATTCCATTGTAAAATGTTCAATTTATTATTGTAAGTAGCCATTAAGATGAAAAGAAAGAACTAATGAGGGGCCAAAATGAATTTATTTTTCAAGAATAGAAGCCAAAAGGAAGACATTTCTTAATGATATTTTTCCAAAAATCACTAAGTCCTAAAAGCTCTATTAAATCTTCCAAAATACTCAAAACAGAATTATCGTTACATTCATTACTGTGAAGATTAGTATTAGTATTAGTTTGATCGTAATTATTTCTAAAAGAATTATGAATATTATTTTGAGAATTAGGAATAGAATTAGAAGGAGGAACAAGATGAGGGAAATTATTATCATAAGATGTTGAGGGTTGAGGATCGCAACTGTAATCTTGTCTTTTGGGTGAACTATGATTCCTTTTTCTTTTGCTAGGAGGTTTATAAACAAAATTATCATTGATTTCATTTACATTCTCATCTTCAACTTTTAATAGTGGCTCAAATGTATTCAAAGAGATAAAATTGTCAAAAGATTTAATTACTTCTGAATAGGACAATCGATTTTTATTTTTTAATTGTTGATTAAATTTTTGTTGGTTGGAAATGAAAACTGAACAATCTTTGAATGAATGATGAATTTTTCTACAATAAATGCAAACATCAGATTGTTTCTCGCAATCAGACGAATTATGAACATCACCGCATTTAGAACATATCGGTTTGTTGGAGCAAAATGTGATGTATGCCCCAAAAAGAAGACAACGATTACAATGCATAAGTTTTGGGAAATAAAGTCTAACATTAAAAATAACATTATCAATAAGAACAAAATCGGGAAGAATATATCCAGCAAATGTTACTTTTATACAATTAGAGTGCTCATATTTAGTTTCTTTGTCAGAGTATCTTAATTTTGACAAACGAGTGCAATCTAATATCTTAACCGCTTTAATAGATTTATTTTTAAAAATACCTGAGCCGTGATTGATAGCATCTGAACAATCTAAAAATTCATCATAAATAATTCCGTTGATTTCACATGAGTCGCATGGAGCGTATACTCGGTATAAATTAAAAAATAATTTTGAATTCAATAAATCATTGGCATCATTGCGAGAACCAAACACAACTCTCAATTTATCAAGGGAAATTTTTTTGATTTCTTCAACTGATTTAAATATATTATACACTTCAGAAGAAATCAATAAAACATTTATTGGTTTTTCCTTTTTTCGGAAATAAACAACAAATGGGCCAGAAAAAGTCGAGGGATACATTTTGATTCGAAATGGTTTATGAGATTGAGCAGTAGATGGATCATTATCATTCCCAGAGTTTGTATCACCCCCATCAGTCTCCATCACGGAGAATTGAGGGGGGCTCAAAACTCAACAAAATAATGAACAATAAAAATATAAAATATTAAAAAATAAAGAAATAATAAGAAAAGTGATACTTAAAATCTCCAAACTTCGAAACTTCAGACCAACTCCTGCCGCATCCACACAGTGATTCCAATCTTCAAAATCCTCAATAGCAGGACTTCAAAAGCTCCTACCGCATCCACACAGTGATTCTAATCTTCGAAGTCCAGTCCAAAACCTGAAAAGAGAGAGAGAAAAAATGACAAGCGCAGAAAAACCGTCTAACCTGGTCAAGGCCTACTTACCAAGATGGCCCATTTTGATTAAACCCATTTAGATCATTTATACTGGTTTTACACTAATTCAAACATGCACTATCGATTTTTCCTTTTCCACTTCCCCCAGTGTACCTTACTGATATTGGTACATTTGTAGAAGAATAATGATTAATCTGAAAATTACAAGGACAATTTCGGTAAAATATATTACCGTGTTCCGAATCTCAATCTAAGTGTGTAATACTTTTGTTTGTTCTCTAAAAGTGTAATTTCGATTCAAATTTATATTGGTAAGCATTATAAAGTTTTCCATTTTTTTACAAATACAATGTATAGTATGTAACAAAAGGACGCCTGAATAGCTTAGAGATGAAGTTGACGGATGTGCATTCAATAACAAAATATTTCAAATGTAATACAACAACCTCACTTTCTATTTGTATATTAATGCATACCATAGGACTTTTTTATTTACTGTGTCGTTAATGAAGCTAAGTTGTACCCTTCCGCAGGAAACACGAGCAACCCGTCATGACTCATCTCAACCATGAGCTTACATGGTCGTTTCTGTGTTAAATGCAGCGAGGTGACAATTAAGCTGTAGAGAGTTACATTGCCCACCACACGTCGTCAGTGGAGACGAGACACCCACCACATGCCCTTGCCCGTTTTGCTTAGTATTTTAGACAAACATCCTCCCTCTGGGGAGCCGCGCACGATGATGGCGATGCGGTTCTTCCGTGCTTTTAGTTTCCCACTCACAGACTGTGCTCAAACTGCGCCCTTTCTGTCGCCCCAAGCCAGCTAATCCGATGCATCGTTTACGCGTTCCCTACTCAATTATGAGCCATCAATCGTTCCAACGCAATCAATTTATCTGCAAAGCCCGCCAAAGTTTGAAAGATCACTCCCGCCATATAAGCATGCACGAGCCGACGACTGTTAGTCTATCCGGCACGATTTGACGTTCCAATAGCCTGCAGTGCAGTGAAATTTCCGTTTTCGATGGTAGACTTTGAGGTGTTTTGCGTGGACGGTTAGATCTATTTAGCTTGGAGGATGTATCGTATAGTTAGTGCCTGACAACCGGATGATGGAAGGCACATATGGGCATTATGGCATATGAAATAGGAGTATTGTTTAAACAAAAGAAGCTATTTTTTAATTAATGAGAATCTTTCAAGATTTTCTTGCTCGAGTGTTTGAAAGATGTTTTTGATTTAGCAGTTCAAAATCACAATTAGTATGAAGTTGAAGTACCTGAAAGGTTTTCCGAATCATCAGCTTAATTAAAAGAATCTTCCAAACCCATTGATATTGATAACTCAAACATCAATTCAACGCTAAGCAATTAAGCCCACGCTGTGTGCGGGACGCTTAAACCATACTTCAACAGGCTACCAACGAACCGAGCGCATCTGATTCAAGTGTTGGCACAAAAGTTTCAGAAAGACTAAGCTCCAGGAAGGATTAGCGGCACTAGCTACGGCTTTGAATTCAACGTTTGCTCAGTCAACAACATGCATCGTGCAGAAACGTCAACCACGTCCCACCAGATTCTGCGAAACTGAAAGTAGCATTTTAATTTAGGTTAATAATTCGCACTTCTCGGCTAGTTCTTTCACTCTCACGGTTGTTCTTGTAAAGTAACTTCTGCAGAACTAGAGAACACCAACCAATTGTGGAGCCCTTCTAATGCAAATCGCTCGTGCATGTAACCTAAGTCGACACTTGAGAACTCTACCTCGCAACGACGGAAAATGCATATCTGCCCTCAATCACGGCGCACTACAAGAAGTGACTCGCAGCCCCAAGAGCTGAAGACATTGAGTCCAATCGCGTAAAGGTGAGCGAGCTTTTCTTACATCTAAAACGGAGTTAACGGAAATCCATTACATTGGTGAATTTTTTTAACACAGATACGTCAATAATCACTAAAATTTAGTTTTCAAGTTTAATAGTTAATTAAGTAAAATATTACATAGGATTCTGTTTTTGCACGATTTTTTTCGCTCGTAATTTTGATCGTGTGATTTGCAACATGTTTCAAAAAATCCCAAATAATTCATAGAAAACCTAATATGCGTTAAACATTAAGGATGAGTGCAAAATTGAGAAAATGTAAATGGTGTAAAAACAGAATCCAGTGTACTTATTTGATGCAATAGATAGAAGAATTCAGGATGATACTGTAACCTTTCAGTAAAGGCTGGTTTCACGTCAAAGAAAAAAAAAACTATTTACAAAGACTCATTTTAGCCCTCTGATTTCTAAGCCGGCTACCACCACGTAAATGCGGCTCTGTGACTCGTTCGGTAAGTTGTCAGTCATTCAGCAAGTTAGTCCAGCGCAGAAAGAAAAACAGACAATCGTTTCGTAATCGAAATGCATAAAATGCAAATCGGGCAAATCATTAGATGACACATTCACCGAGCGTTCTCCGTCAAAGGTTTTCCTGCGCCACTGGGCGTGAAGAATTAATATCAATACATGTAACGATGCCATGCACAACATTACGAGGCAGGTGGATTGATATCATGCAAATGCTGTGCTTTGCTTAAAAAGCTCATAAATGATGTTGCTTTTATAATCAAAGGATAGGGCAATTGCTGAGGATATTTTTTGGTTACTAATTGTGTTACATTTGTCAGCTCAAACATTAAAGCATTTGCATTTCATACAAAACAGTGAACCGGACTGGGTCCGATTTCGGATGAAATTCAAAATAATTTCGAATAAAATACAGGATCAAAATGAAATGCTTGGTACTTTGAGGGAATTCTCAATAAATTCGGGAGGATTTCTCGAAAAATTCAGTGGAATTTCGAAGGAAAGTTAGGAAAATTTCCAGTGAAAATTATGTTGGTTATATTTTAGAAGTATGAGGAATCCGAAAGAAATCTGAAAAATTTGGAAAAAAATGAGGAACTTCTCGCTAAAATTTAAGAGAATCTCCGTTTGAGAAATTTCTCCTTAATATTCAAAAGGACCTCCCATGCAAATTCGAAATAACTTATATTTTGGAAATTCACGAGAATTTTTCTTGAAAATCGTTTGAATTTCCCTTAGAAAATATGTCATTAGAATTCCGTGGAAATTAGAGAAAATAGTCCAAATGAAAAAAAAAACTGAGTGAACAAACTTTACTCAAGTTTCTCTGCTTGCTCATGCTAATCTCTGTAAATCTTCAAAGGGATTTGAGTTAATAATATTTACTCAGGTGGAAAATTAAGACAATTCTCATGGAAATTTAACACAACTTCCCTTAGAAATTCGAAACATTTTTCTTGGAACTAAATTAGTCCTTGAAAGTTTGAAAGCAGTTTCCGTGGGAATTTCGAAGAGTGTCTCGTGGAAACTCGGACGAATTTTTCGCGCTGAAACTCGAGAGGATTTAAAGTACAAAAAATAAAATAAAATTCCGTGGAAAATAGTCTGAATTTTGTAATGAAAACTTGTAGGAGAACTTACTGAGGAATGGAGAGATTTAAAAAAAATCTCATGTACATTTATTAATAGAAATTTTGGAAATTTTAAAATTTTTGGCGGAAATTTAAGTTGTTTTCTTGCGTATCTCTTTGATATATAAAAAAAAATTAATGGAAGTAAATGGAAAAACCCTGATTAATCCACCTAGCTTGGTGATGCTTTTCTCGCTTGTTCAAAATGGTTGATAAACATATATGAAAAGTCTAAAATAACAATTGGTGAATAAGAATTATTTTCATATTTGTTTATACGAGGTGAACCGGCCTAGGGTCGAAAATCTCGTAAGTAAAGATAATTCAATTCAATTCCATTCACATTTTCTTATACACATTGTTATAATTGCTACCGGATGCAAGTAGTTGCAAGCAAATCGGATGAGGTTAAGTGGCCGGAAAAGTTGATGAGTTGTTCAATTGCACAAATCGAGTTTCAGACATGGTATAAACATTTGTATTTTGGCCATAACTTTTGAGCCCATAGTGAGATCGGGCCGATTTTTAATGTGAAACAATGGGACAGGATTCCCCGTTGAAGTAATCGGTTCAGGATAAGTTCTCGAAAAATGAGTGATATTTTTTTGCACACACACGGACACACATGCACATACATACACAATATGGGTCTTCTGAAAAAGTTCGAATCGTATGCTTTGTATACGAGAAAATAAAAAAAAACGGTCGTTAGAAAAATCAAATGTTTTCAGTTGTCAAACTTTCGAGTGCTTCCCGACTTATATCACCCAATCAATGAGTTATTATTATTTATTCAGACTAAGGCTGAAGTGGCCTGTGCGGTATATAAGAGTTTTCTCCATTCGGCTCGGTCCATGGCTACACGTCGCCAACCACGCAGTCTACGGAGGGTCCGCAAGTCATCTTCCACCTGATCGATCCACCTTGCCCGCTGCGCACCTCGCCTTCTTGTGCCCGTCGGATCGTTGTCGAGAACCATTTTCACCGGGTTACTGTCCGACATTCTGGCTACGTGCCCGGCCCACCGCAGTCGTCCGATTTTCGCGATGTGAACGATGGATGGTTCTCCCAACAGCTGATGCAACTCGTGGTTCATTCGCCTCCTCCACGTACCGTCCGCCATCTGCACCCCACCATAGATGGTACGCAGCACTTTCCTTTCGAAAACTCCAAGTGCGCGTTGGTCCTCGTCCAGGTCTCGTGTCCGTAGAGGACTACCGGTCTAATGAGCGTTTTGTAGATTGTCAGTTTGGTACGGCGGCGAACTCTATTCGATCGGAGCGTCTTGCGGAGTCCAAAGTACGTACGATTTCCAGCCACTATGCGTCTCCGAATTTCTCTACTGGTGTCATTTTCGTGTCACCAGTGAGCCCAAGTACACAAATTCTTCTACCACCTCGATTTCGTCACCACCGATGCAAACTCGCGGTAGGTGGCTCACATTGTCGTCTATTGAACCTCTTCCTATCATGTACTTTGTCTTCGACGTGTTGATGACTAGTCCGATCCGCTTAGCTTCCCTCTTCAGTCTGATGTAGGCTTCCTCCATATTCTCAAAATTACGTGCCATAATATCTATGTCGTCGGCGAAGCCAAATAGCTGGACGGACTTATTGAAAATTGTACCACTCGTGTTAATCCCTGCTCTTCGTATGACCCCTTCCAAAGCGATGTTGAATAGCAGACACGAAAGACCATCACCTTGCCGTAACCCTCTGCGGGTTTCGAAGGGACTCGAGAATGCCCCTGAAACTCGAACTACGCACATCACCCGATCCATCGTCGCTTTGATCAACCGTGTCAGTTTATCCGGAAAACCGTGTTCGTGCATTAGCTGCCATAGCTGGTCCCGATCGATTGTATCATATGCGGCTTTGAAGTCGATGAATAGATGATTTGTGGGCACGTTGTATTCGCGGCATTTCTGCAGTACTTGGCGAATGGCGAACACATGGTCCGTGGTGGAGCGTTCGCCCATAAAACCCGCCTGGTACTACCCCACGAACTCCCTTGCAGTTGGTGCTAGTCGACGGCATAAAAATTGGGAGAATACCTTGTAGGTGGCGTTCAGCAATGTGATTGCGCGGCTACAATCTAGCTTATCGCCCTTTTTGTAGATGGGTCACACGACACCTTCCATCCACTCATGTGGCAAAACTTCCTCCTCCCAAGTCTTGGTAATGACCCAGTGCAGCGCTCTAGCCAGTGCCTCACCACCGTGTTTAAATAGCTCTCCTGGTAGTTGGTCAACCCCAGGGGCTTTGTTGTTCTTCAGCCGGCCGATCTCCTCCTGGATTTCCTGGAGATCCGGAGCCGGTAAAATTATGTCCTGCGCGCGTTCTCCCAGGTCAATCACCATACCGCCATCTTCGTCTGCCACATCGCCATTCAGGTGTTCTTCGTAGTGCTGCCGCCACCTTTGGATCACCTCACGCTCGTTCGTAAGAAAGTTCCCGTTTATGTCCTTGCACATATCAGGCTGTGGCACGTGGCCCTTACGTGAACGGTTTAACTTCTCATAGAACTTTCGTGTGTTATTAGCGCGGTACAGTTGCTCCGTCTCTTCACGGTCTTCCTGCTGGCGCTTTTTCCTCCGGAAAATCGAGTTTTGTCTGTTCCGCGCCTGTTTATATCGTGCCTCGTTCGCCCTCGTGCGGTGTTGCAGCAATCTCGCCCATGCTGCATTCTTCTCTTCCACTAGCTGCTCCCATTCGCCGTCATACCAGTCGTTTCTCTGACCCGGGGCACCGTGCCTAGAGCAGCGGTTGTGGTGCTTCCAATGGCGGATCGAATATCTCTCCAGCCATCTTCAAGAGACGCTGCGCCTAGCTGCTCTTCCGTTGGATGTGCCAATTCCAGCTTCTGCGCGTAATCTTGGGCTAGTCTACCGTCTTGTAGCCGCCCAATGTTAAGCCGCGGCGTCCGACTTCGACGCGTGTTGTACACCGTCGAGAGTTTTGAGCGCAGGCATACTGCAACGAGGTAGTGGTCGAATGCAATATTCGCACTGCCGGAGAAGAATTTACCGTCGATTAGAACGTGGTTGATTTGGTTTTCCGTTTCTTGGTTAGGTGATCTCCATGTGGCCTCGTGGATATTTTTGCGGGGAAAGAAGGTGCTTCGGACTACCATTCCGCGGGAGGCTGCGAAGTTTATGCATCGTTGGCCGTTGTCATTCGATACGGTGTGCAGACTATCCGGTCCGATGACCGGTCTATACATTTTCTCCCTTCCTACCTGTGCGTTCATGTCACCGATGACGGTTTTGACGTCCCGCAGTGGGCATCCATCGTATGTCTGCTCCAGCTGTGCATAGAACGCTTCTTTCTCGTCGTCGGGTCTCCCTTCGTGTGGACAGTGCACGTTGATGATGCTATAGTTGAAGAAATGGCCTTATCCTCAGCTTGCATATCCTTGCGTTGATTGGCTGCCACCCAATCACGCGTTGGCGCATCTTACCCAGCACTATGAAGCCAATTCCCAGCTCGTTGGTGGTGCCACAGCTTTGGTAGAAGGTAGCCGCTCGATGCCCGCTTTTCCACACTTTCTGTCCTGTCCAGCAAATCTCCTGCAGCGCCACGACGTCGAAGTTGCGGGGATGTAATTCATCGTAGATCATCCTGTCGCAACCTGCGAAACCTAGCGACTTGCAATTCCATGTTCCAAGCTTCCAATCGTGATCCTGTATTCGTCGCCTAGGTCTTTGCCGATTATATCGAGTCGCATTATCTCTTATATTGTTCGTAATGATTGGTTTTCCAGGCGGCTTATTGGGCCTGCGCAAACCTCCTGTCTCGTCGGAGGGCCGTCATGTCAGGGCTGTTTAGCGTCCCACCTAACACCAGGACTTGGGCTTGTGCGCTTTGAGCGGCACACGGTCGCTTTGGTGAGGCCTACTTGCGGATTCATGCAGCTTTTTATAGAGGTTTAACGGCCCACTAGGCAAGCCCGACAACTCGCAGATGGCCTGGGGAGGGATCGTCAAGCCCTTGGACATAGTCCTTGCTGCCCACCAATCAATGAGTTAGCCCTTTAAAATTATTGTTTTGAATAGTATGATTCTTCATATAGTGTGCACGTGTAACTGGCCTGTTCGTTCAAAATCGGGCAAATCTTAAAAAAAACAGTTTTTTTTCGATTTTGGTTTTAAATTTTGAAAATACTTTGAGGCGTCAAAAAATATGGATTATTTGGGAAAGTTGAATCTAAATAAGCCAAAGAATCGATTAAGCGAATAAAACAAATTGACGGGAAAGGCCAATTTTTGCTGATGAGCAGTTCCGTTTTTGTCTTTGTCATTCAAACACTTTTCAACAAGATTTACGAATTTGATCCGACTTAAAAAAAATCTGAAGATAATTTTACTGGGGTTGCTTTTCTTCATATGGAGAGCATTTCGCAGTGATTGGTATGAATGTGTGATTAAAATTGAATATTTCAATTTCTAAACTGATCCAACATTATTTATCAGATCACTTTTTACAGGTAAACTATCCAAGTACAAAATCTGATAGATTACGCGTGACAGAGCCAGTAAATAAGCATACTTGAGCATACTTGAGCATACAAAAATAAGCATACTTGAGCTCATTTTGTGCAATACTTTATATCATACTGATTACATATCTGATATATTATCAGTAAATCGAAAATCGTTGCTTGTCTTCGTGTAATTTGTTATGGATTGTAGCAAGGATGTTTTCAATCATTTAGTATATAGATTCGATAATTTAGTAGGGGTATGCGATATCACAATTTTTCCTGACGAAACGAAACGAAACGAAATTAGAAATGCTACTGTTGAATCGGAGCAAAACGAAACGAAATTCAAATTATCTTCCGAAACTTCGAAACGAAACGAAATCCGGGTACATTTGATTCGAAATTTTACGAAACGAAACGAAATTTAATTTTTTTCCGCGAAATTTTTATTAAATAGTTTTTTTTTGTATTATATAAATAATGCAAAAAATGAATAAAAGCATCCCCGGAGATATAATTTTGTAATAATTTTGCTTAATATTTTTAGAGTCAATTTTTTTCTCTAAAATAAAATTTTGTAGCGACAACAAAAAAAAATCGGGAAATCATATGGATTTTCAAAACATTCTTTAAAAAATCCGAGGAGGTTTTTAATTTTTTTTTTTCATTTTAAAATTTATTTTTTATTACCCCCTCCCCCTTGACCTTGCCGGCATCAATTGGACATAAATTTTAATAAATGTAACGGCAAAATCAGCAACGCTCATTTTGAATATGAATCTGAAACATTTATTTGCCCAGCAGCTGTTCTAGATTAATTTTTTATACCAGTCAACTGTCAAAAACTTAAAACTGGCATAACGCTCAGTTCTATTTTCTGCAGATTTGAACCACGAATGAATCACGAGTTTCAAATATGTTGGTGTATGAGATTCTCCAGATTCAAACTAGAATAGTGATCGAACATTTGAAATGAAACTAAAACACTACTGATTTCATTCCACATTCCAAAAGGACATAGCTAGACCAACATTTGAAAAGAGCGTAACAGCCAAGAATTATTCCTTCTGAAGCTTTGTCTACATACTATATAGCTATGTATGTGGACAAAGAATCAAGAAGAATAAATTTTGGCTGTTACGCCTTTTTCAAATGTTGGTCTTGAATATAAGTAACAGCTAATTTTGGATCTACTCACCATTTTCAAAAGTATGCCCCTCACCATAAACCAGGTGAGAATATTCATCGCTTAATATCGCTCAATATTTCCAACAGATTTCATATTGATTAGATCTGTTCACCATTTTGAAAAGTATTACAAATTCAAAGTGCCACCCCTCCATTTCAATTAACATCTTAAATAAAGTTTCCAGGTAAATTATCCAACAAATTCATGAAGATTATTGATTCTGTAAAACTTTCCAAAATGGTCTTTTTAACAGATCTAAGCAGGTGATTGCAATACATAACTCGACTTTTTCAATTTTTTTTACTAAGGTCTGATGGAAATATTTATTTTTTAATTTGAAGTAATTTTTTTACGTTGTGAGTTTTTCATGATGAGGGGCATTTTTCATCCATTACTTTTTTATGAAGTTTGCCTTGGAAGATAAACGAAAATCGTGACTGTTAGATGAAAACCTTTTTTCGTTTCATCACTTTTTCAAAAAATTTTCGGTGCGCTGCTGTGGAAGTTAAACCTTAACAATAATATCCGTGAGATGCGCTGACTCTAGCAACACTTTTACGCTATCTGCATGTAGGCATCAGCTTACAGTGGCTAATCGTTCCGGATTATGTGTTACAGCCTACTTGCCTCGCATTTCCTGGTGCCCCGGAAACGTTCCGAATTCCATGATGAATCTGTAAAGCCGTTATTTCTGCAGCTCAGCAAAATTAAGAACAAATTTCCGTAAAAATACGGTTATTTGCTGATTTTAGCAATAAAATGAAAGCTAGGACATGATATAACAATTCAATTGAGACTGCCTTGTTACTATTCAGTCGGTAGCTCTGAAGAGGTGATCGCCAGTGTAACCTAATTAATTTGACACAGAATCTTCCAAATACAAGTCGGACTCGATTATCCGAAGTATCGATTTTATTTTCACTCCGGATAATCGAATCACCATAAAAAAAATTCAATCTGCAATTTAAAAACCTGTTTTATTTTACTTGCAGTGGTGTTGTCAAAAATTATTTAGAAAAAAAAACCTGGATCGGTGACTTATACCTGCGGCATCGATGACTTTCTGGTGTATAATACGCCGTGTTTTATGGAAAAATAGTATTTTTGCCATAACTTTTGAGTCCATAGTCCGATCCAGCCAATTTTCAATATGAAATGATAAGACAGGATTTCCATTTGAATGCAACTTGTTGGTTGAGAATACGTGCAAAAAAAAAATGGCTGGACTATTTACGTGCTTTTTGTACAAAAAATAGTATTTTGACCATTACTCATTTTGTGCCAACAACTCGAACGCAGACCTTATTTTTAAATATGAATTATTAAAAGCAGCAGCACGTTGAAACTAACAACAAACTGCCGTTACCGAAAATTGGTACGATTTTGATGCATTTGAATAATCTGGATCTGAAGGATCTAGAAAATGTGAGAAGATTATATATTTCCATAATGTTTAAGTCATGACAATGATCTCAATCGGAAAGATATGAATCAGTTCCAGAATCCGAAATAAAGGATATCAGAGAATGCCTCAAATCTGGGGCATTCTTAAATCTGCAAATATCTAACAATCTACTAAATCAGGAAAACTTCTGAAACGTCACCATCTCCATTTCATCACTTTCAAACAATGATTGTTTAAACTGAATACTTTCCAAAGACAACGGAAAACGGACAATACTCAGCAGTCCAGTGAGGATTATTTCGCTTATCGAAGAGTTTCCACAACTAGAAAAGCACAAATCGAACAAACGCCTCATAATACATTACATATTACATACACAACTCAGTTAACTTAAATAAAAATAAAGCGTACCAAAACGATGAGATCTTGAAATTTAACGATACGAAACGAAATCAGAAAATCAGATTTCGGCATTCTCAAACTCCCCGAAATTCCGCGGAATTTCGCTTCGAATGCTTTAGAACGAAATTTTTCGAAATATCGCATATGCTTATAATTTAGTAGTTTGTCAATAGCTTATTCCAGAGGTTAAATTTCAAACGTGATGTTTGGTGGACTTCTAGTGCGAAGGTATCTACAACTCTGCCTAATTGTTGTTTCTATTGCTCTAATAACAGAGTTATAGCATAAGTTGCAGTAACTTATAATACTGACTAATCAAAATTTTGTTATCAATTAGTATTAGTGACTAGTGCTTTAACTCTGTTATTAGTTGCATTAAAACAACAAACTATTAGGCAGTGCTGTAGAAAAATATTTGCACTCAAAGTCCACTATAACAACACGTTTTGAAATTTAGCCTCTGGAATGAGTCATTGACAAACTTAAATGATCAAAAACATGCTTGGATTATAGAAAAGTTTGAATACTTTTCCACTGACTTGTATAAAATAGAAAATTTTCTCCAAATCCTTCCGAAACTCAGTTTCTCCCACATAATCCGAGTGCTTTTTATTTGAAATCTTCTAACAGGCATGCTGTCACTATGAATGGGGTTCCAATTAATTGGTCTAGCGAAGTGCAAGATTTAGGATGTATGACATGTATGAATTAACTATCAAAAACCACACAGAAGGTATGCAAGCAAAAAGGTACAAGTACAGTAAGTGAATGTTTATAAAAAATCAAACTTTTCCAGATAGACCAGTCTCGCTACAAGATTATCTAACACCCTAGTATACTCTATGCTCTATCTAGGAGTACAGTAGCAGGTACAACAGTAAACTCCATTTACCTTTACTATAACAAAACCCTCATCATCAGGAGATGACACTATCTCCTGGATGGGGAACCTCGCGCAAGTCCAGATGGTCACTATTCTGGACTTAGCCGCAACTCAACTGCTATATTCAACAAGGATGCGGTACGGGTCGGACAGCAAGGCAACATCAGTCTTATTCTCGTGTACCGACTGTTGTAGCAGCGCTTGCGCTGCCTCGCAGTGGTTGAAATTTAGCTGAGCTACTTGCATGACCGAGCCCGTCTGGAGGCCGAACAGGCCTGCCCACCGGATGGGTGTTTGTTGTCTGTGCCAGGACCACAGATCAAACACTTCGGTGCGGCCTGGCAAATGTGAGCCTTGTGACCTTCAGCTCCACACCTCCGGCAAAGCCGACTCCGATCAGGACCTTTGCAGTCATATGACTTATGCCCGTAATCGAAGCACTTGAAGCAGGCCTGAGGTTGTTGGTTTGCGCTCACCGAGCATACCGACCAACTCACCTTCAGCTTGGCCTTATCCAGTACCTTCTTGGCGTCAGCAACATGGACCTGGAATTAGGCAACCTGCGTTCCAACATAAGCTTTCTGCAACCGAATCGCGGTATCCTGGATTTCAAAGCCACACTGATCTCCAAATGCAGCTACCAGCTCACCGGCTTCGGTAATTTCGTCCAGGCCTCGGCATTGGGCTCTCACCTGAACCGCATCACCCAGCACCTCTTCTGCCAACTTTTTATACGCGGAACGCGAACTTCGGTAGTCCTCGTAGAAGGAGGAACTGGTTTCCGTTGTTGCTTCAACCTTCTCCCGACGGATCTTAGTAGCCTAACTGACCTTACTAAGCTTTGGTGTTGCTCCAGTAACAGCCTTGCGTCGGCGAAGTTCTACAGTTTGGCTGTCTGCCAGCTGCTTTTCTTCCGTAAGGACTCGAATGTTCGACTCGGCTTCCTTCCTGGCCTCCATCGCTGGCACTGGAAACTCTTTCTCCTCAGTAATTTGGCGGTAATTGTAATTCCCTGCAGCAAGGACTTGCAAGAGAGAGCTTGGAAAGCTTGGAAATCTACCGATAGGTACAATCGCGGTTGTTGAATAAAGATCAAGGAAATGGTAGCTCCTGGCTCTTCAAGTTTATATCTAAGCATTAAGCGCAACAAGCGAATAGAAGTAAGCACCGTAGTAAATGTACCTAGATAAGGTATTGTACCTACACATAGTATAAATAGTGTAAGCTGCGATCATTTTTTTTCAAGACACTGAACACGACCTTACTGTTGAGGTCGTAATACGTATCTGTCAAGGTACAATTATGTGGCGAAATTAAATGGGATTGTACTAAATGGCAATTCAGTTGGTATTATGCAATATAGGCATCTAGAACCAATTCAATATCATAAATACCAGAGGTAATTTTCTGCGAATTTTTCAGATATTGAAATGGTTCTAGAGGCCATATAGCTGGTAAACACAAACTTGAAGGAGTGCGCGCGCTCGGGATGAACATGCACTGGCAAAAACTGCACTCAAGCTCATGTTTTCGTAAAGACTGGACCTGTGCGCCGATTGAAATTTTATCGGCGGTGGCAAGATAGATCATTTTAAGCCGGCGAAAGCAGCGTGGGTCGGCGTGGGCTAATTTCATGCAAGAAAAAATCTGCGGATTCCTTCAGAAGCTTCCAGCATTTGCCCCGTAAGTGCCTCCAGGAGTTTCTGCGGAAGTTCCTCCAGGAATTAATCCGGAAGTTCCTCCAGGAATTCGTCCAGAAATTCCCTAGGAAGATGTTCTAGGAATTCTTTCGGGTTTCCCTCCAGGAATTCCTTCAGAAGCTCCTCCACGAATTCATCCGGAAGTTCATCCAGGAATTTATCAATAAGGAAATCCTCCAGAAGTTATTTCAGGATTTTGACTAAAAATTTGTTCAGATTTTTTTCTGAAAGCTCATCCGATTTCCTAAATTCCTCCTTAGTTTGTCCAGTAATTTCTCCACAATTTTATTTAAAAAAATTTCCCGATTTTTTTTTGGGAATCCACCCGAAAATTTCTCTTGAAACTATTTAATGAGAGATCCCTACGGGAACTTCTCCGGAAACGATGGAATTCATTTTGCGATAACAGTCTTAATATGTAGCGTTGTCGCTACTAAAACGTATGTGAAACTTTTAAAAACTGCCTTCAACGAAAGACTTCAGCTTAGCTTAGCTTAGCTTAGACTGACTGTACATATCAATGGTTGCTACTCCGTGATTGATCAGAACTGGTGTAAATTGCACTACGATCCAAGTGAATAGTGGTTGGGATTTACCAACTATTCTCGAAGTGCACGTTTCAGCAGCTCGCAAATGTTGATCAATAACGGCGCCGGCCAAGTCCTTACAGTCAGTTGGGAAAGGGAAGGAATGTTAGTGTGTGGTAACTGTTGCTACTAGAGACCGAGAATACCTCTGCATCTCCACAATTACCACGGGAAGGAAGTAGTGTTAGTTGGGTGGGGTAATCAGTAACATAGATCGGGATTCACCATGGAAAGTGATGTGACCTATGAAACTTCTACACAGCAGTTTTAGCATTTCCTTAATTTGTTCAATTGTTCATTCTTCGCGAGAATAAACAATCAATCGCTCAAAGTGAGCGATTGTTCATTTGAATTTCGGATTAGGCGCCCGCGTCATCATTTCTTTAACGTAAGGAAAGTAAAAAGGAAACGGAATTAAAATTGAAAATAAAGTAATATTCACGGATGTTCAACCACGTTGATAGTAATCGGAAAGCTAATGTCATTCAGCAACCCTTATTTTATCTTAGGTTAAATAAGAATGTAAATTTACGTTTAATTTACATGTCGTTTGTTTTGCATCACTTTCGCGCGCGCGTATGTGTGTCGCTTACCGTGACCAGTATGCCGTAATCAGGACCTTACTGGCATTAATCCTGATGTGCCGGTTGGCACTCGTGTTGGGTTTGTGCGCTTTGAGTGGCACACGGTCGCTTCCCAGTCAACATCAAATCGCACATGGTGCAATACAAGCTGCTAAATCGGAAACTATATACATACATGTTGTGTGGAGAAGAACCTCTATCGCATGCACTCCAGCATTCTACACGACACCATATATGTTCATGTGTTGACTGGGTTTGATAGGGCCTGCTTATAAACACATGCAGCTTTTTGTAGAGGTTTAACAGAGCCCACCGTCAGACCCCACCACATCCCGGGCAGGCCCCCCAACTAGCAGTGGCCATGGAGAGGGGTTATCAAGCCTTTGGACATAGTCCCTGCTGCCCCTTATGACTTCTACTCTACTATTTAGAAAAAAAAATCTCAAAATACATCCTACACCAGGGGTGGCATTGTGCATCTCGATTCGAACGTAATTCTATCGAGTCGAACATGTTTCGCATTACGGCTTTCGATTCGATCTCGAAAACGACTCATCGTTCGAGTATGCTCGAGGAGGTACAAGAATAACGAGATGTTTTGGCATTATGGAAACTCGTTAGCACACTGAAAAACGACTCAAGTCGAATGAAAAACACTCGTCACCTTTATAGCTTTCGAATGTTGTTCGAGAGTTATTTCTTGCTGAAAGTTTTTAATTATATTTGTTATTATTTCTCTACGGGAAGAGAATAAATGTTTTATTTTTGTCTCTTGAGGAAAAGAATGTCATTAGTATACCTACTTTCATAGTTTCCAGACATTATGCAATCTCTAATTATCCCGAAATCCGCGTAAAAACGACTTCAACTAAAATCGGGTTTTTGAAGTTTTCACGTATTTTTTGACGATTTCAATTAATCGCGTGAAAAATCTATGAGGAATGCGTAAAAACCAGGGTTGTTAACGATTAACGCCGTTTCGTTAATCCGTTAACGTTAATTTCAACGATTAACGAATTTTACGTTAATTTTGAAAGAACGTTAATCAACGGTAACGTTAACGCTCTCCGTTAATTTAACGTTAACGGCTGCGTTATTTTTTACGTTAATGAGTAGCTATATGTACTGTCACGACCCAATTTTCAAACTACCACTTTGGATTTTATTGTTTTATAGGTAAAAGAGTTTTTGATACTGATCAACAAAAACTCTTTTACCTATAAAACAATAAAATCTGCCAAAGTGGTTATTTGAAAATTTGAGATTTATCGGTATTTTTATTTATTCATATAAACATAATTCGGGATCAATTTGCGACCTGGGCGTAACTTATTTTGTAACTTATTGTTTTGTGGATTCCGTAGAATGCAAGCATTTTTCTCCAAAATTAATTCCCTTACCTGCTAGAGAAAAGCCTATTCTATCGGATACATACCGTGGTTTTCTCAGGAAATGCTTGCTGTAGCTGGAATTCGTCTTCCAATGTTTGTTTACAAAATAAGTCACGCCCAAATCGCAAATCAGTCCCGAATTGTGTAAACATATGTAAGATCAATCAAAATTTACGTTTTTTATAGTAGAACATACTCTAATGTCGTTATTACTCAGCTATTAAATATCATCGCCCAGATAACAGTATATTCGACAAAAAAAAACATTATAGCATTTTATAAGAGATTTGATTGAAATTCATTCCATAATGTAATAGGCACTTGGAAATCATAAAATTTTATTAACACTCCGGAATTTGTTTTTTGAATAAAATGATTTCGCTATCACATTATATTGATTAGGATTTTAGTAAAAACAGGAGAGCCAAATTTCATGGACAGAACATTTTCCATTTCATGAAATTTGCTTTATACATAATATCTTTCACCAGCAACTAAAACCTGTGCTTTTGATGCGCACATCTTGAACGGTTTGAATATGTGTAGATAATTATTGGGAAGTTGCTTTTTTTCAAATTCTGTCAAAGTTGGTCTGACTTGAATTGAAAATACTTTCAGAATGACAATGGATTTTCGCTCGGTGAACTATGATTGATAAAAAAAAAAAACATGCCCCATGTCATGTCCCATGGAAACCACATTCGCCTAGAAACGATTTGATTGTTATTATGCAGGACCTGATGGCAGATGAAAAAACATTAACGAGTAGATTATCGCTGCTCGTTGACGTTAAATCAACGCATCCCGTTAACGTTAACGTTATAATCCAAGTAACTCAACGCAACGACGTTGTCGTTGAACCAACAGAAAATCAACGTCAACGGCGTTAATCGTTGATTAACGTTAACAACCCTGGTAAAAACGTGTATATTCCAAAATCTACGTAAAAGTAGATGAGTTAAACAAAAAAAATGCGGTTATCTAATCCCAAGTGCATTTAACTAAAATACATGGAAACATCAAAGTAATTTATTATCGAATCCTTCTCTAGCTTTAAATTATTTAGCTCAAAATTGGATCTGTGTCATACACTCGAATAAACATAAAACTTATAATTTGTGTCGTAATAAATATCTCAATTTACAAAACATGTCGTATCGGCATAATGTTTTAATCGGTTGCAACTGCTCAATAAATAATATTGATTTTTAAAGTCATTGAGCGAAATTTCCTTTGTTTTTAAATTAACTACCAATTCATGCCCTGAAGGATGCCTTTCCAACAGGCAACATACTACACGCAGATGAAATCTAGACCAACATTTGAAAAGGGCGTAACAGCCAAAATTTATTCCTTCTGATTCTTCGTCCACATATATAGCCATATATGTAGACGAGGAATCAGAAGGAATAAATTTTGGCTGTTACGCCCTTTTCAAATGTTGGTCTAGAAATTACTCTTATTCTCTCTGTTTACTCACATTCGCCATGCGCTGAAGGTTGTCTCTCCAGCGGCGGCATACGGAGACAGCTATCTCTTATTCTCTCTGTTTACATTTCGTTTGACAGAACATACTCGATTGAACTAGTACAGCACCATTCGAAATCTTGTACTACGACTGAATGAAGTCGATCGAAATAGATAATGCCGCAATTTTTTCGAAACGAATCCAAAAACTTACGAATCGAGTGATTCGATTCGAGATGCGCAATGTCACCCCAGGTTTGTTTTTAGTCGATTTTTACCGATTTAGAGTGGCAAAGGAACAATGAGCTAACCGCGCAAAAAACCTGGGTGTTTTGGCATTCTGACTTATTGACCGAAAATCAGAATAGAGTATTTCGATTATAACGAACTGCAAAAACACCATATTCTATTATTTATCCATTGTAATGATAAACAATCAATCTCACAAAGTGGGCGATTGTTCATTTGAAGCCGAGGGAAGTAGAAAAAGAGAGGGCTTCTATAGTGTAGTTGTCTATATCGTTGTTAAGTATACTCTAGAACCTTGTGCTTAACCTTCTGCTCAGGAACTAAGACGATCCCTCTGCGGCCATCTAGCACATAAATCGAAACATACATAAACTTTCTCTATTCTGATGTCTGGAATAATTAAAAAAACTGCCTTCAACGAAAGACTTCAGTCTCAAAAGTAAACTTCAGTTATTAACTCTTATATAGAAAATTACTACCCATATCCAGAAATTACTGCCAAAATTCCCCTAAAACAGATCTCCAGGTACTATCCGTTCGTCAAGAAATTACCCAGAAAACTTTTTTGGATTTTTTCAGCATAATTCTTTCAGGAATTGCCCAGTATATTCTAAAGAAGTAACCCCGGATTTTTTTCTTCCGCGAGGTCCTCCTCAAAAATTCTCCTAAAAAATCATTCAGGAGTTTCTGCGGAATTTACTTGAAGATTTTTTGTCAGAAAACGCGTCTTGATTTTTTTCGAAATTTTAGCATAGCATAGCATAGCATATGTGATTGTACAAATCGTGGGTGGCTATACAATGCTCAATTGAGCAATCTACTGTATACTGTCACAAATTGGTTCTTGGGACTAGTACCTTTTCTTATACAGTAGCAGTTGTATACCTGGCCACGTCCTTACAATCACGGAAGGAAGGGAAGGAATGTTAGTTCAACATCTACTAGTGAAGATGCAGGGAACCCATACTACCTTCATAGATGTCTCGGGAAGGAAAATTTGTGTTAGTGGGTAAGGTGAATAATAGGGAACTCTATTCGACAATATAGAGCGTTTGTCAATAACAGTATATGCTGAAAAACTAATGAAATATATTCATCAATTTACTTACGAACCGTCCAAAGGAGGACAAAGTAACCTGGATTTTACAAATGTTTCGCATTATATACAAAACACGTTCAACCGCACACTTATTCACCGAACATTAAAATCAGAACCAAAAACTCGGATTTTACGAATGTTCTAAATCCTACCTGGAACACGTCCGATCACGCACCACTTGTTTACTCACTCGGCCACGCGAACTATCTGCTTACTGAGCAGAAACACGACAAAACAGGTACTGACGGCCGCGCAATGCAGAACACAATATTTCGGCAAATCGCGCGATCGTTCTGCTGTCCGAAACAAGAGCCAACACGCACTGAACTCTTGATTTTTTTTTCGAAATTTTCTCCGAAAATTTCTCAGGATATTTATTTTTAAATTCCCAAGAAATTTCTCCAGGTATTCCAATGTATTACGTGGGTCTACAGTAGCCTTGCGAGCAAAGGCGTAGGATTGCCAATCCGGAGATGGCGAGTTCGATTCTCGGTCCGGTCTAGGATGTTTTTGGGTTGGAAACATTCTCGACACCCTGGGCATAGTGTATCCATTGTACTTGCCACACAACCGGAGCAGAAGAAAATAACTTAAAAATACCTCATTCTGTTATAGATACCTTACTCTGTTATAAACCAGCCCAGCATAAGAGGTAAAATACCAAAAAATAATACCAAAAATTAATATGCACAATACTTCAGGCATAACATTTTCTGTTATTACAATACCAAACGCATCACAAATTATTAATCGTTTGGCATTGAAATACCCAAGTATGTTATGCCTAAAGTATTCTGCATTTAACTTTTTGGTATTATTTTTTGGTATTTTATGTCTTATACAAGGCTAGTTCATAACGGAGTATGGTATCGAGGTAGTCGCTCCTGCTCTTAAGATACGAATTCATGCAATAGTGGGCATAGAAAAGCTTGCAATTAATAGCTGAGGAAATGCTAATAGAATATTAAGTTGAAAAGCAGGCCAAATTCCAGTTAGAATGTAGAGCCATTGATGAAGAAGAAGAAGAAGATTATTTAGAAATTCCATGAATGGTGCCGGTATATTTTTCTTTAAGGATTATTCACGATGAAATTTTTGTAGAAAAGTACGAGGTTCTGAAAGATTTCTTGATACAATTCGTGGAGAATTTGCATATGAAATTCTCGCAGAATTTTCTGGTTTGAATCTCTGGAGGATTATTTGAATAAACTTGTGAATGAATTTTCGATGAATCCAGAAAAAGTTGTTTAAGAAATTCTAGAATTATAAGTATATTTAAAGAAAGTTTATATTATTTATATTATTCGTATTTATATGTTTCGGGCAAGAACTAGAAAACTTTTGACACAAAGTATGGAACCCTGCTGCTTCAATAGTCCTTTAATAACCAGCGGCGTGGAAAAAAAATACTCGGTGGCATGGTAATTTTAAAAAAAGTTCATTTTAAACGTTGTTGTGTGAAGCCGATGATAGATATGATTCCTTCTGTGGGACAAAAGACAAAAACTTATGATATCCATTGCTATACAAACAGTATGCAAAAAAGCCTTTATTTTTATCGCAGTTGAAAATTATGTCTAATGTACAATATGCGAATTTGTGGGAGTGGTTCATTCTGGCAAATAATCTAATCTGGGGAATGCTTTTCTGGTTATTGTCCATTCTGGTAAATGAGTTTTGGCAAAAAGGTTTCAAAGAATGGTGTTCTGGCAAATGTCATACATAAAATCACAAAAATTAGATACATGCTCGTTTAATTTGTTTCATTACTTTGCCTGAACTAATAAAGTGGAAATTACAAATGATTTATTTCCGCATTCAAACAATTCATAGGAAGTTGATCAGTTTGGGCTTTCAAAATACTTTCTCAAACTCATTATCGGCACGTTTCTTGAAGTTCAAACTCTCGCATACCGGTTCAATAAATACTCAATTGAATTCAATTCGGAAATGGTCCTACCTCACCACATAGTGTCTTCCAAATTACCTCCAAAATTAAACCGCATTAAGAAAACACCGATCGTCAATGCCCACCTCCCACCCGCATCCCTGATAAAACGCATCAAGCAACAAACACAAACGTTCGTATCGAGCACGATACGATGTGACCAGCAGCGCGTCGTCGGTCGCCGTCTTGCATCCAAATCAGTTGTGAAGACCCCACCAAAATATTCCGCATCGGGCTCCACGCACCCCCACCCACAACGTGTCTCCGCTAGATCGGTTAGTGGTTCGACAACCACGTGCTAACCACTACCAACAACTCCGCTATTTTGTGGGTATCAGTCTATGTTGCTGGTAGGCCTACGCTGTTTACAATATGGAACCATATCTGGAGAAACCAGTTGAGGTATTGGAATGAAAATAAAAGTGACTATAAATGCACGACAGCACCGTTTTGCTGAGCCGAGCCAGCATGCTCCGCGTTGAACCACGAAAATGTAAGGGCATGCGACATGCGGATTTGTGCGTAGTTCGAGGACCATGAAAAATATTTTTTTTTGATTATTTTAAACATATCAGTTTTGAATAGAAATTTTTTTCGAGCTTTTTAGTTGAGTGTCTCCACTTGTCATACAGCGAGTTAGAACTATTCCTTTTAATTCCACCACTTGATGATAACAGAAAGGTCGCCTTCAGTTCTTAAGTCTTGACTCCACTCTAAAGCCGGCCTTATCATTGAAGTCGATATACGTATCTGTAAAGTTACAATCAAGAGGTATTATGACAAATGAATGATTCCCTATTGTACATACCTTACATGAAAATGAGAAGTCAGCAGAAAACAGCAGACCCCAGAAACTAGTCGAACGAGCAACAACGTCGGGGTCGGGGCTCGGCAGCAGAGAACGGCTGTTAGGAGACGAAACAAGATGCAGATAGGTCGAACCGAAAAGTGGGTCAATTCGTTTCATTACACCAACACCACTTGGACAGCCGCCCGGTTGACTGGCTGGTTCTGACTGCGCGAATGACTCGAGCGGGGGTAGTCACTGTGTGGCAGCAGTCGCGCTTACATCTTACAAGAAAGAGCACTCCTTGTATGTGCGACTTGCGTTTTTAGGTTAGGGAAGAGATCGCCGTAAGAAATCTGGGGCGAAACTTGTTTTTCATCTTCTATGTTGTTGGATGGATTTTATTTTTTTGTAATAAATTGCCTTCATAAAGAGTTATACGCATATAAAGAGTAACGTTTTTAGCGACAATAAATTGTTCAAACCGTCAGATTAAGTGTGGGGTTTCTTGAAGCATTTTATTGAGATTTTTTCCTGTAGCCGCCAAATAAATGAATTAAATAAGGCTTGTAATATCAAAATTCATAATGCATAACTCATGGACCATGGTTTTTCCTGTTGCACTATAAGGATCTGTATTAGTGTTGCGTAACCTTAAAAGTACTAAATTATACTATACTCCAAATAAAGACAATTGTTATCGAACGAAGAGTTATTCAAAATTATTCTTCCACAACGATATGATATATAAAAAAATAACTGAATTCTACAAGTTTTTAATCAATGGGATAAAAGCTTTTCTTGTCTTGATATTAGCCTCAGGTAACTTCAGTTGCTACAACCAACAACTATTTCCTAATTGGCACTACATTTCAAATGAAACATGACTTGTTCTTCAACTATATTCTGTTAGCATAACCACAGCTATTAAGTGAAAGCTTTTGTTCGTCCTCTGTTGCATAAATGTACCTTGCGAGGCATGCACAATGTAACATCATACCCAAATAGTCACGGATGCATCTAACTACAAACCATCTTTGAACGAATCGAGGATCAAATTTGCCATTTCCTAATAAGCAATCCCTTCTTCACGATTGGCACTGCCTGGGCAAGATTTCTAGGCCAGTCGTCGCAACGAAACTCAGCAAAATATCTAATCCAATCCAAATCCAATCCAAATCTAATCAAAATCCAATTCAAATCCGATCCAAATCCAATCCAAATTCAATAAAAATCCAATCCAAATTCAATCCAAATCCAATTCAATCCAATCGAAATCCAATCCAAATCCAATCCAAATCCAATCCAAATACAATCCAAATCCAATCCAAATCCAATCCAAATCCAATCCAGATCCAATCCAAAAAAATCCAAATCCAATCCAAATCCAATCCAAATCAGTCCAGATCCAGTCCGGATCAATTCGGTCAGGATTAATTGATCCAGTCAAGGTCAGTCAAGTCAAGTCAGTCCAGGTCAGTCAAGTCAGTCCAGGTCAGTCCAGTCCAGTCAGGTCCAGTCAGGTCAGTCCAGATCCAAGTCCAGTCAATCCAGATCGGTCCAGGTCAGTCAAGTCAGTCAGATCCAGATCCAGTCAGTCAGATCCAGTCCAAGATCCAGTCCAGGTCAGTCCAGGTCAGTCCAGATCAGTCCAGATCCAGTCCAGATCCAGTCCAGTCCGGTCAGTCAGGTCCAGTCCAGATCCAGTCAGATCAGGTCAGGTCGGTCCAGATCCAGTCAGATCCAGTCAGGTCCAGTCCAGGTCCAGTCCAAGGTCCAGTCCAGGTCAGATCGGTCCAAGTCCAGTCCAGGTCAGTCCAGATCCAGTCCAGGTCCAGTCAGATCAGTCAGGTCCAGTCCAGATCCAGTCCAGAGTCGGTCCAGGTCAGTCCAGGTCAGTCAGGTCAGTCCAGATCCAGTCAGGTCCAGTCCAGGTCAGTCCAGGTCAGTCCAGATCCAGTCCAGGTCAGTCCCAGGTCAGTCAAGGTCAGGTCCAGGTCCAGTCCAGGTCCAGTCCAGATCCGGTCAGATCCAGGTCAGTCCAGGTCAGTCCAGGTCAGTCCAGTCCGGTCCAGTCCAGGTCCAGTCAGGTCCAGTCAGGTCGGTCCAGATCCAGTCCAGGTCAGTCCAGGTCAGTCCAGGTCCAGTCCAGGTCAGTCAGGTCGGTCCAGATCAGGTCCAAGGTCCAGTCCAGGTCAGTCCAGGTCCAGTCAGGTCAGTCCAGGTCCAGTCCCAGATCCAGTCCAGGTCAGTCCAAGGTCAGTCCAGGTCAGTCAGATCGGTCCAGATCCAGTCCAGGTCAGTCAGGTCAGTCAGGTCGGTCCAGGTCAGATCCAGTCCAGGTCGGTCCAAGATCCAGTCCAGATCCGGTCAGGTCAGTCCAGGTCCAGTCCAGGTCAGTCAGTCCAGGTCCAGTCCAGATCCAGTCCAGTCCAGTCCAGGTCAGTCCAGGTCAGTCCAGATCCAGTCAGGTCGGTCAGATCCAGTCCAGGTCAGTCCAGGTCCAGTCAGATCAGTCCAGGTCCAGTCAGGTCAGTCCAGGTCGGTCCAGATCCAGTCCAGGTCGGTCAGGTCAGTCCAGGTCCAGTCAGGTCCCGGTCAGTCCAGGTCCAGTCAGGTCGGAGTCAGGTCCAGGTCAGTCCAGATCGGTCCAGGTCAGATCAGGTCAGTCCAGGTCAGTCAGTCCAGGTCAGTCCAGGTCAGTCCAGATCGGTCAGGTCAGTCAGTCCAGGTCCAGTCAGGTCGGTCCAGATCCAGTCCAGATCCAGTCCAGGTCGGTCCAGGTCAGTCAAGTCCAGTCAGGTCAGTCAGGTCCAGTCCCAGATCCAGTCCAGATCAGTCCAGATCCAGTCAGGTCAGTCCAGATCAGTCCAGATCCAGTCAGGTCAGTCAGTCCAGGTCAGTCCAGGTCCAGTCCAGGTCAGTCCAGGTCCAGTCCAGATCAGTCCAGGTCAGTCCAGGTCCAGTCAGGTCCAGTCCAGATCCAGTCCAGGTCCAGGTCCAGAGTCCAGTCAGGTCCAGTCCAGAGTCCAGGTCAGATCCAGTCCAGGTCCAGGTCAGATCCAGGTCCAGATCGGTCAGGTCAGTCCAGATCCAGTCCAGGTCCAGTCCAGATCCGGTCAGGTCGGTCCAGGTCAGTCCAGATCCAGTCCAGGTCAGTCCAGATCCGGTCCAGGTCCAGTCAGAGTCCAGGTCAGGTCAGTCCAGGTCGGTCAGGTCGGTCCAGGTCAGTCCAGATCCGGTCCAGGTCGGTCCAGTCCAGTCCAGGTCGGTCCAGGTCGGTCCAGGTCAGGTCCAGGTCAGTCCAGGTCAGTCCAGGTCGGTCCAGATCCAGGTCAGGTCCAGTCCAGGTCAGTCCAGATCCAGTCCAGGTCCAGTCCAGATCAGTCCAGGTCCAGTCCAGGTCAGTCCAGGTCAGTCCAGGTCGGTCAGATCCAGTCCAGGTCAGTCCAGATCCAGTCAGGTCAGTCCAGGTCGGTCCAGATCGGTCAGATCCCGGTCCAGATCCAGTCCAGGTCCAGTCAGGTCCAGTCCAGTCAGTCAGATCAGTCCAGGTCAGTCAGGTCAGTCAGGTCAGTCCAGGTCAGTCCAGATCCAGTCCAGGTCGGTCAGTCCAGATCCAGTCCAGATCCAGTCCAGGTCAGTCAGGTCAGTCCAGGTCAGTCCAGATCCAGTCCAGGTCCAGTCAGGTCCAGTCAGGTCAGTCAGATCCAGTCCAGGTCAGTCCAGGTCCAGTCCAGATCAGTCCAGATCCAGTCCAGATCCAGTCCAGGTCAGTCCAGATCAGTCAGGTCCAGTCCAGATCCAGTCCAGGTCAGTCCAGGTCAGTCCAGGTCCAGTCGGTCAGGTTCGGTCCAGATCCAGTCCAGGTCGGTCCAGGTCAGTCCAGGTCAGTCCAAGTCCAGTCAGATCCAGTCAGTCCAGTCAGGTCCAGGTCGGTCAGTCCAGATCCAGATCCAGTCCAGGTCCAGGTCAGTCCAGGTCTAGTCAGGTCAGTCCAGGTCAGTCCAGGTCCAGTCAGGATCCAGTCCAGATCCAGTCCAGGTCAGTCAGTCCAGATCCAGTCCAGGTCCAGGTCAGATCCAGTCCAGATCCAGTCCAGGTCCAGTCCAGATCAGTCCAGGTCGGTCCAGATCCAGGTCAGTCCAGTCAGTCCAGGTCCAGTCCAGATCCAGTCCAGGTCGGTCAGATCAGTCAGGTCCAGTCAGAGTCAGTCCAGGTCCAGTCCAGGTCAGTCCAGGTCGGTCCAGGTCAGTCCAGGTCCAGTCCAGGTCAGTCCAGGTCCAGTCAGGTCCAGTCCAGATCCAGTCCAGGTCAGTCCAAGGTCCAGTCCAGATCCAGTCCAGGTCAGTCCAGGTCCAGTCCAGGTCAGGTCCAGATCCAGTCCAGTCCAGGTCAGGTCAGTCAGGTCAGTCCAGTCCAGGTCAGGTCAGTCAGTCCAGGTCAGTCCAGGTCCAGTCCAGGTCCAGGTCCAGATCAGTCCAGGTCGGTCCAGGTCAGTCCAGGTCAGTCCAGATCCAGTCCAGATCAGTCAAGATCCAGTCCAGATCCAGTCAGGTCAGTCAGATCCAGTGAAGGTCAGTCCAGATCCAGTCCAGATCCAGTCAGGTCAGTCCAGATCCAGTCAGATCGAGTCCAGGTCCAGTCCAGATCCAGTCAGGTCCAGTCCAGATCAGTCCAGGTCAGTCCAGATCCAGTCCAGGTCCAGTCCAGATCGAGTCAGGTCAGTCCAGATCCAGTCAGTCAGTCCAGTCAGGTCCAGTCCAGATCCAGTCCAGATCCAGTCCAGGTCCAGTCCAGGTCAGTCCAGATCCAGTCAGATCCAGTCCAGGTCCAGTCCAGTCAGTCAGATCCAGTCCAGTCCAGGTCAGGTCCAGGTCCAGTCAGTCCAGGTCCAGTCCAGGTCAGTCCAGGTCGGTCAGATCGGTCCAGGTCAGTCCAGGTCGGTCCAGATCGGTCCAGGTCAGTCCAGGTCAGTCCAGGTCAGTCCAGGTCGGTCAGGTCAGTCCAGATCCAGTCAGGATCGGTCAGGTCGGTCAGTCCAGGTCCAGTCCAGGTCAGTCCAGTCGGTCCAGATCAGGTCCAGTCCAGGTCAGTCCAGGTCAGGTCCAGTCCAGTCAGTCCAGGTCAGTCCAGATCAGTCCAGATCGGTCCAGGTCAGTCCAGGTCAGTCCAGGTCAGTCCAGGTCAGTCAAGATCCAGTCCAGGTCCAGTCCAGGTCAGTCCAGATCAGTCCAGGTCCAGTCCAGGTCAGTCCAGGTCAGTCCAGGTCCAGTCAGGTCAGTCAGATCCAGTCCAGATCCAGTCAGATCCAGTCCAGATCAGTCCAGATCCAGTCCAGATCGGTCCAGGTCCAGTCCAGGTCCAGTCCAGATCAGTCCAGGTCAGTCCAGATCAGTCCAGGTCCAGTCCAGATCAGGTCAGGTCCAGTCCAGTCAGTCCAGGTCAGGTCCAGGTCGGTCAGGTCCAGTCCAGGTCAGTCCAGGTCAGTCCAGGTCAGTCAGAGTCAGTCCAGGTCCAGTCCAGATCCAGTCCAGATCAGTCCAGGTCCAGTCCAGGTCAGTCCAGGTCAGTCCAGGTCGGTCCAGGTCAGTCCAGGTCAGTCCAGGTCAGTCCAGGTCAGTCCAGATCAGTCCAGATCCAGTCAGGTCAGTCCAGGTCGGTCCAGGTCGGTCAGTTCCAGTCCAGGTCAGTCAGGTCAGTCAGATCCAGGTCAGTCCAGGTCGGTCCAGTCCAGTCCAGATCGGTCAGTCCAGTCCAGGTCAGTCAGGTCCAAGTCAGGTCGGTCCAGATCCAGTCCAGGTCAGTCCAGGTCAGTCCAAGTCAGTCCAGGTCAGTCCAGATCCAGGTCAGTCCAGTCAGTCAGGATCCAGTCGGTCCAAGTCCAGTCAGGTCAGTCCAAGGTCAGTCCAGGTCCAGTCCAGATCCAGTCCAGGTCAGGTCAGGTCAGTCAGATCCAGTCAGTCAGGTCAGTCCAGGTCAGTCCAGGTCGGTCCAGGTCAGTCCAGATCCAGTCCAGGTCAGTCCAGGTCCAGTCCAGGTCAGTCAAGATCCAGTCCAAGTCAGTCAGGTCAGTCCAGGTCAGTCAATTGGTCCAGTCCAGATCCAGATCCAGGTCAGTCCAGGTCAGTCAGTCCAGGTCCAGTCCAGGTCAGTCAGATCCAGTCCAGGTCAGTCCAGATCCAGTCCAGGTCAGTCCAGATCGGTCCAGGTCAGTCCAGATCGGTCCAGATCGGTCAGTCAGTCAGATCCAGGTCAGTCCAGATCGAGTCCAGGTCGGTCCAGGTCGGTCAGGTCAGTCCAGTCAGTCAGGTCGGTCCAGGTCGGTCCAGATCGGTCAGTCAGTCCAGGTCCAGTCCAGGTCAGTCCAGGTCAGTCCAGGTCAGTCCAGGTCCAGTCAGGTCCAGTCCAGGTCAGTCCGATCCAGTCCAGGTCAGGTCAGGTCAGTCCAGATCGGTCCAGGTCCAGTCCAGGTCCAGTCAGGTCCAGTCCAGGTCCAGTCCAGGTCAGTCCAGGTCAGATCCAGTCAGTCAGATCCGGTCCAGATCCAGTCCAGGTCCAGTCCAGGTCAGTCCAGGTCAGGTCCAGGTCAGTCCAGATCCAGTCCAGGTCCAGTCCAGGTCAGTCCAGATCCAGTCCAGGTCAGTCAGGTCCAGTCCAGATCCAGTCCAGGTCAGTCCAGATCCAGTCCAGGTCAGTCCAGGTCAGTCCAGGTCCAGTCAGAGTCCAGTCCAGGTCGGTCCAGGTCAGTCCAGATCCCGGTTCAAGGTCAGTCCAGGTCCAGTCCAAAGGTCGGTCCAGGTCGGTCCAGGTCCAGTCCAGTCGGTCCAGATCGGTCCAGATCGGTCCAGATCGGTCAGGTCAGGTCCAGGTCCAGTCCAGGTCAGTCCAGGTCCAGTCCAGGTCAGTCAGGTCCAGTCAGGTCAGTCCAGGTCGGTCCAGGTCAGTCCAAGTCCAGTCAGATCCAGTCCAGATCAGTCCAGTCGGTCAGGTCAGTCCAGGTCCAGATCCAGGATCCAGATCCAGGTCAAGTCCAGTCAGGTCGGTCAGATCCAGTCAGTCAGGTCAGTCCAGTCCAGTGGTCAGTCAAGGTCCAGTCCAGGTCAGTCCAGATCCAGTCAGGTCAGTCCAGATCCGGTCCAGATCCAGTCAGGTCAGTCCAGATCCAGTCCAGGTCAGTCCAGGTCCAGTCCAGATCCAGTCCAAGTCCAGTCGATCCAGTCCAGGTCAGTCCAGTCCAGTCCAGGTCAGTCCAGGTCAGTCCAGATCCAGTCCAGGTCAGTCAGTCCAGTCGGTCAGATCCAGTCCAGGTCAGTCCAGTCAGTCCAGATCCAGTCCAGGTCGGTCCAGATCCAGTCCAGTCCAGGTCAGTCCCAGGTCCAGTCAGTCAATCCAGTCCAGGTCCAGTCCAGTCCAGTCGGTCCAGATCCAGGTCCAGTCCAAGGTCCAGTCCAAGGATCCAGTCCAGGCCGGTCAGATCCAGTCCAGGTCAGTCCAGGTCCAGTCCAGGTCAGTCCAGATCGGTCAGGTCAGTCCAAGGTCCAGTCCAGGTCAGTCCAGTCCGGTCAGATCGGTCAGGTCAGTCAGAGTCCAAGTCGGTCCAGGTCAGTCCAGATCGAGTCAGGTCAGTCCAGAGTCCAGTCCAGGTCAGTCCAGGTCCAGTCAGGTCAGTCAGGTCAAGTCCAAGATCCGGTCAGGTCGGTCCAGGTCAGGTCAGGTCAGTCCGGTCCAGTCCCAGTCCGGTCCAGATCCAGTCCAGGTCAGTCCAGGTCAGTCCAGGATCCAGTCCAGGTCCAGTCAAGTCCAGTCCGATCCAGTCCAGATCAGGTCCAGTCCAGATCCAGGTCAGGTCAGTCCAAGTCCAGTCCAAGATCCAGTCGGATCCAGTCCAGGTCCAAGTCCAGGATCCAGTCCAGGTCAGTCCAGTCAGTCAGGTCAGTCAGATCCAGTCAGGTCAGTCCAGGTCAGTCAGGTCCAGTCCAGATCCAGTCCAGATCAGTCAGATCCAGTCAGGTCAGGTCAGATCCAGTCCAGATCCAGTCCAGGTCAGTCCAGATCCAGTCCAGGTCAGTCCAGATCGGTCCAGTCCAGTCCGGTCAGTCCAGGTCCAGTCCAGTCAGGTCAGTCAGGTCTGGATCCAGTCAGGTCAGGTCCAGTCCAGGTCAGATCAGTCCAGGTCGGTCCAGGTCAGTCCAGATTCTGTCCAGATCCAGTCCAGGTCAGTCAGATCAGTCAGAGTCCAGTCCAGGTCAGTCAGGTCAGGTCCAGATCCAGTCCAGGTCAGTCCAGGTCAGTCCAGGTCCAGGTCCAGATCGGTCAGATCAGTCCAGGTCCAGTCCAGGTCAGTCAGATCCAGTCAGGTCCAGTCGAGGTCGGTCCAGGTCAGGTCCAGGTCAGTCCAGGTCCTGTCCAGGTCGGTCAGGTCAGTCAGGTCCGGTCAGGTCCAGTCCAGGTCGATCCAGGTCGGTCAGGTCAGTCCAGGTCGGTCCAGGTCAGTCCAGGTCCTGTCCAGATCCAGTCAGGTCAGTCAGATCAGGTCAGGTCCAGTCCAGGTCAGTCCAGGTCGGTCAGATCAGGTCAGATCCAGATCCAGGTCAGTCCAGGTCAGTCAGGTCAGTCAGATCCAGTCCAGATCAGTCCAGGTCCAGTCCAGGTCGGTCCAGTCCAGATCCAGTCCAGGTCAGTCCAGATCCAGTCAGGTCCAGTCCAGGTCAGTCAGATCCAGTCCAGGTCAGTCCAGATCCAGTCAGGTCCAGTCCAGGTCAGTCCAGATCCAGTCCAGGTCAGTCCAGATCAGTCCAGTCAGTCCAGATCCAGTCCAGGTCAGTCCAGATCCAGTCCAGGTCCAGTCCAGATCAGTCAGATCCAGTCCAGGTCAGTCCAGGTCAGTCCAGATCCAGTCCAGGTCCAGGTCAGATCCAGGTCCAGTCCAGGTCCAGTCCAGGTCGGTCAGATCCAGTCCAGGTCAGTCCAGTCGGTCAGGTCAGTCCAGGTCCAGTCCAGGTCCAGTCCAGATCCTGTCCAGGTCAGTCCAGGTCAGGTCCAGATCCAGTCAAATTGGGTCAGTCCAGGTCAGTCCAGGTCGGTCAGGTCGGTCCAGGTCAGTCCAGATCCAGTCCAGGTCCAGTCCAGGTCAGTCAGATCCAGTCCAGGTCAGTCCAGGTCAGTCCAGGTCAGTCCAGGTCAGTCCAGGTCAGTCAAGTCAGTCCAGTCCAGTCAGGTCCAGGTCAGTCCAGGTCAGTCAGGTCCAGTCCAGGTCAGTCCAGGTCAGTCCAGATCCAGTCAGATCGGTCCAGGTCAGTCCAGATCCAGTCCAGGTCAGTCCAGGTCGGTCCAGGTCAGATCAGTCCAGTCGGTCAGGTCAGTCAGATCAGTCCCAGGTCAGTCAGATCCAGTCCAGGTCAGTCCAGGTCCAGTCCAGATCGGTCCAGGTCAGTCCAGATCCAGTCCAGGTCAGTCCAGGTCAGTCAGGTCAGTCCAGGTCGGTCAGGTCGGTCCAGATCAGGTCCAGGTCGGTCAGGTCAGTCCAGATCGGTCAGGTCAGTCCAGGTCCAGTCAGGTCCAGTCAGGTCCAGTCCAGGTCGGTCCAGGTCAGTCCAGGTCAGTCGGTCAGTCCAGTCCAGTCGGTCAGGTCCAGTCCAGATCGGTCCAGGTCCAGTCCAGGTCAGTCCGGTCCAGTCGGTCAGTCAGTCAGGTCGGTCCAGGTCAGTCCAGATCCAGTCCAGGTCAGTCCAGGTCAGTCCAGGTCGGTCAGGTCAGTCCAGATCCAGTCCAGGTCAGTCCATTCCAGTCCAGGTCAGTCCAGATCCAGTCCAGGTCAGTCCAGGTCCAGTCCAGATCGGTCAGATCGGTCAGTCCAGTCAGTCAGTCCAGTCCAGGTCAGTCAAGTCCAGTCCAGGTCAGTCAAGATCGGTCAGAGTCCAGTCCAGGTCAGTCCAGATCCAGTCCAGATCCATCGGTCCAGGTCCAGTCAGGTCAGTCCAGATCAGTCCCATCTAGGTTCAGTCAAGTCCAGTTCCAGGTCAGTCCAGGTCCTGTAAAGGATCGAGTCAGATCGGTCCAGATCGGTCAGGTCAGTCAGGTCAGTCCAGGTCCAGTCAGGTCCAGTCCAGGTCGGTCAGGTCGGTCAGGTCAGTCCAGATCCAGTCAGATCCAGGTCAGTCAGGTCAGTCCAGGTCCAGTCCAGGTCAGTCAGATCCAGTCCAGGTCAGTCCAGGTCCAGTCGGATCGGTCAGGTCCAGTCCAGATCCAGTCAAGGTCCAGTCAGGTCCAGTCAGGTCAGTCCAGGTCGGTCCAGGTCAGTCCAGTCAGTCAGATCGGTCAGATCCAGTCCAGGTCGGTCCAGATCGGTCCAGGTCAGTCCAGGTCAGTCCAGGTCGGTCCAGGTCGGTCAGGTCAGTCCAGATCCAGTCCAAGTCCGGTCAGGTCGGTCAGGTCAGTCAGGTCGGTCCAGATCCAGTCAGGTCAGTCCAGGTCCAGTCCAGGTCAGTCCAGGTCAGTCAGGTCAGTCCAGATCCAGTCCAGGTCAGTCCAGATCGGTCAGTCCAGGTCAGTCCAGGTCCAGTCCAGATCAGTCCAGTCAGTCCAGATCCAGTCCAGGTCAGTCCAGATCAGTCCAGGTCCAGTCCAGGTCCAGGTCAGATCCAGTCAGGTCAGTCCAGGTCCAGTCCAGGTCAGTCCAGGTCAGTCCAGTCAGTCCAGTCCCGGTCAGTCCAGTCCAGGTCCAGTCAGTCAGATCAGTCCAGGTCAGTCCAGATCCAGTCCAGGTCAGTCCAGTCAGTCCAGGTCCAGTCCCAGATCCGGTCAGGTCAGTCCAAGTCCAGTCCAGGTCAGTCCAGGTCAGTCCCGGTCAGTCCAGGTCGGTCAGGTCAGTCCAGGTCAGTCAAGATCGGTCAGATCCCAGGTCAGTCCAGGTCCAGTCCAGGTCAGTCCAGGTCGGTCCAGGTCGGTCAGTCGGTCCAGTCCAGGTCAGGTCGGTCCAGTCCAGTCAGTCAGTCCCGGTCCAGTCCAGGTCAGTCCAGGTCAGTCCAGGTCGGTCAAGTCCAGTCCAGGTCAGTCCAGATCAGTCCAGTCAGTCCAGGTCAGTCAAGTCAGTCAGGTCAGATCCAGGTCAGTCCAGGTCAGTCAGTCCGGTCAGGTCAGATCGGTCAGGATCAGTCCAGGTCCAGTCAGGTCAGGTCAGATCCAGTCAGGTCCAGTCAGTCCAGATCAGTCCAGGTCCAGATCCAGGTCCAGTCCCAGGAGTCAGTCCAAGTCCAGTCCAGGTCAGTCCAGGTCCAGTCCAGATCCAGTCCAGTCAGTCCAGTCCAGTCCAGTCCAGGTCAGTCCAGGTCAGTCAGGTCAGTCCAGGTCAGTCAGATCCAGTCCAGATCAGTCCAAGTCCAGTCCAGGTCAGTCCAGGTCAGTCCAGATCCAGTCCAGATCCAGTCCAGGTCAGTCCAGAGTCAGATCCAGGTCAGTCCAGATCCAGTCCAGTCAGTCCAGATCCAGTCCAAGTCAGTCAGTCCAGGTCAGTCCCAGGTCAGTCCAGGTCAGTCAGGTCAGTCCAGATCAGTCCAGGTCAGTCCAGATCCGGTCCAAGGTCCGGTCCAGGTCAGTCAGTTCAGGTCAGTCCAGGTCCAGTCGGTCAGGTCAGTCAGGTCGGTCAGTCAGTCCAGGTCAGTCCAGATCCAGTCCAAGTCGGTCAGGTCAGTCCAGGTCGGTCCAGGTCCCGGTCAGGTCAAGTCGGTCAGGTCAGTCCAGGTCAGTCCAGGTCAGTCAGGTCAGTCCAGGTCAGTCCAGGTCCAGTCCAAGTCCAGTCAGTCAGTCCAGTCCAGATCCAGTCCAGGTCAGTCAGGTCAGTCCAGGTCGGTCCGGTCAGTCCAGATCCAGTCCAGGTCCAGTCCAGATCCAGTCCAGATCCAGTCCAGATCAGTCCAGGTCAGTCCAGGTCAGTCAGTCGAGTCCAGGTCCAGTCAGGTCAGTCCAGATCGGTCCAGGTCAGTCAGGTCCAGTCCAGGTCAGTCCAGTCCAGTCCAGGTCAGTCCAGGTCAGTCCAAGGTCAGTCCAGATCCAGTCCAGGTCCAGATCCAGTCCAGGTCCAGTCCAGGTCAGTCCAGGTCAGTCCAGGTCAGTCAGGTCCAGTCCAGATCCAGTCCAGGTCAGTCCAAGTCAGTCAGGTCCAGTCCAGGTCCAGTCCAGGTCAGTCCAGTCGGTCAGATCGGTCCAGGTCCAGTCCAGGTCCAGTCTAGGTCAGTCCAGTCAGGTCAGGTCGGTCCAAGATCCAGTCAGGTCCAGTCCAGGTCAGTCCAGATCCAGTCCAGGTCAGTCCAGGTCCAGTCCAGGTCAGTCAGGTCAGTCCAGGTCGGTCAGTCGGTCCAGGTCCAGGTCAGTCCAGTCGGTCAGATCCAGTCCAGGTCAGTCAGGTCAGTCCAGGTCGGTCCAGATCCAGTCCAGGTCAGTCCAGATTCAGTCCAGGTCAGTCCAGGTCGGTCAAGATCCAGTCCAGGTCAGTCAGATCAGTCAGTCCAGGTCCGGTCCAGGTCGGTCAGGTCAGTCCAGGTCAGTCCAGGTCAGTCCAGGTCCAGTCCCAGATCCAGTCCAGGTCCAGTCCAGGTCAGTCCCAGATCGGTCAGATCCAGTCCAGGTCAGTCCAGGTCAGTCAGGTCGAGTCCAGATCCAGTCCAGATCAGTCAGTCCAGTCCAGGTCCAGTCAGGTCAGATCCAGTCAGTCGGTCAGTCAGTCAGTCCAGGTCAGTCCAGGTCGGTCCAGATCAGTCAGGTCCAGTCAGGTCGGTCCAGGTCAGTCCAGATCCAGTCCAGGTCAGTCCAGGTCAGTCCAGGTCAGTCCAGTCCAGTCCAGATCGGTCCAGGTCGGTCAGGTCAGTCCAGGTCCAGTCCAGGTCAGTCCAGGTCAGTCCAGGTCAGTCCAGATCCAGTCCAGGTCGGTCAGGTCGGTCCAGGTCAGTCAGGTCAGTCCAGATCCAGTCAGGTCAGTCCAGGTCAGTCCAGGTCAGTCCAGGTCAGTCGGTCCAGATCCAGTCAGGTCAGTCCAGGTCAGTCCAGATCCAGTCCAGATCGGTCAGGTCGGTCCAGTCCAGTCCAGATCCAGTCCAGATCCAGTCCAAGTCAGTCCAGGTCGAGTCCAGATCCAGTCCAGGTCAGTCCAGTTGATCAAGATCCAGTCCAGGTCAGTCCAGATCCAGTCCAGGTCAGTCCAGGTCAGTCCAGGTCCAGTCCAGGTCAGTCCAGGTCAGTCCAGTCAGTCCAGATCCAGTCCAGGTCAGTCAGGTCAGTCCAGGTCAGTCCAGGTCCAGTCAGTCAGTCCAGATCGGTCAGTCCAGTCAGGTCAGTCCAGTCCAGGTCGGTCCAGATCCAGTCCAGTCCAGTCCAGGTCAGTCCAGTCAGTCCAGATCGGTCAGTCCAGATCGGTCAGGTCAGTCCAGATCCAGTCCAGATCAGTCCAGTCAGTCCAGGTCCAGTCCAGTCGGTCAGGTCAGTCCAGGTCAGTCCAGATCCAGTCCAGGTCAGTCAGGTCGGTCCAGGTCCAGTCAGATCGGTCCAGGTCAGTCCAGGTCAGTCAGGTCTGTCAGGTCAGTCCAGTCAGGTCAGTCCAGATCGGTCAGGTCCAGTCAGGTCGGTCCAAGTCAGTCCAGGTCCAGTCCAGATCCAGTCCAGGTCAGTCCAGGTCAGTCCAGGTCCAGTCCAGGTCAGTCCAGTCCAGATCGGTCAGTCCAGGTCAGTCAGGTCAGTCCAGGTCAGTCCAGTCAGTCCAGGTCAGGTCGGTCAGGTCAGTCCAGGTCAGTCCAGTCCAGTCCAGGTCCAGTCCAGATCCAGTCCAGATCAGTCCAGATCCAGTCCAGATCGGTCCAGGTCAAGTCAGGTCAGTCCAGATCAGTCCAGGTCAGTCCAGGTCAGTCCAGATCAGTCCAGGTCAGTCCAGATCAGTCCAGATCCGGTCAGTCCAGTCCAGATCAGTCCAGATCCAGTCAGGTCAGTCCAGGTCGGTCCAGGTCAGTCCAGGTCGGTCAGTCCAGATCCGGTCCAGGTCAGTCAGGTCCCAGTCAGGTCGGTCAGTCCAGGTCAGTCCAGGTCCAGTCCAGGTCGGTCAAGATCCAGTCCAGGTCGGTCAGGTCGGTCCAAGATCCAGTCCAGGTCGGTCAGGTCAGTCAGTCAGTCAGTCAGTCCAGGTCAGTCCAGGTCGGTCCAGGTCGGTCCAGGTCGGTCCAGGTCAGTCCAGATCCAGTCAGTCAGGTCAGTCCAGGTCCGGTCAGTCAAGTCCAGTCCAGGTCGGTCCAGGTCGGTCAGGTCCAGTCCAGGTCAGTCCAGGTCGGTCAGGTCAGTCCAGGTCGGTCAGATCCAGTCCAGATCCAGTCGGTCAGGTCCAGTCCAGATCCAGTCCAGGTCGGTCCAGATCCAGTCCAGGTCAGTCAGATCGGTCAGGTCAGTCCAGGTCCAGTCCAGGTCAGTCCAGGTCAGTCCAGATCCAGTCAGGTCAGTCCAGGTCCAGTCCAGGTCAGTCCAGGTCAGTCCAGGTCCAGTCCAGATCCGGTCAGTCCAGTCCAGATCAGGTCCAGGTCAGTCCAGTCAGATCAGTCAGATCCAGTCCAGATCCAGTCCAGGTCAGTCCAGATCCAGTCCAAGGTCAGTCCAGGTCCAGTCCAGGTCCAGTCCAGATCCAGGTCAGGTCAGTCCAGGTCAGTCCAGATCGGTCCAGGTCCAGTCCAGGTCAGTCAGGTCAGTCCAGATCGGTCCAGATCAGTCCAGGTCGGTCAGGTCCAGTCAGGTCAGTCCAGGTCAGTCCAGGTCAGTCCCAGGTCAGTCCAGATCAGTCCAGATCGGTCAGGTCAGTCCAGGTCAGATCCAGTCCAGGTCCAGTCCAGGTCGGTCCAGGTCAGTCAGGTCAGTCCAGAGTCAGTCCAGATCAGTTCAGTCAGTCCAGGTCCAGTCCAGGTCGGTCCAGGTCAGTCAAGTCCAGTCCAGGTCAGTCCAGATCGGTCCAGGTCAGTCAGGTCGGTCCAGGTTCAGTCCAGGTCAGTCCAGATCCAGTCCAGGTCCAGTCAAGGTCAGTCCAGGTCCAGTCCAGATCAGTCCAGATCCAGTCCAGGTCAGTCCAGGTCAGTCCAGGTCAGTCCAGTCAGTCAGTCCAGATCCAGTCAAGGTCAGTCCAGGTCAGTCCAGGTCAGTCCAGATCCGGTCCAGATCCAGGTCAGGTCGGTCCAGGTCGGTCCAGGTCAGTCCAGGTCAGTCCAGTCAGTCCAGGTCCAGTCCAGATCCAGTCCAGGTCGGTCCAGTCAGTTCCAGATCCAGTCAGGTCAGTCCAGGTCAGTCAGGTCAGTCCAGGTCCAGTCCAGGTCAGTCCAGATCAGTCCAGGTCAGTCCAGGTCCAGTCAAGATCCAGTCCAGATCCAGTCAGGTCAGTCAGTCCAGGTCAGTCAGATCGGTCAGGTCGGTCCAGGTCAGTCCAGGTCCAGTCGGTCAGATCCAGTCCAGTCTGGTCCAGATCCGGTCCAGGTCAGTCAGGTCAGTCCAAGTCGGTCAGATCCAGTCCAGGTCAGTCGGTCCGGTCCAGATCGGTCAGGTCGGTCCAGGTCAGGTCCAGGTCGGTCCAGGTCAGTCAGGTCGGTCAGGTCAGTCCAGGTCGGTCCAGATCCGGTCCAGTCAGTCCAGGTCCAGTCAGGTCCAGTCCAGATCCAGTCCAGATCCAGTCAAGTCAGTCAGGTCCAGTCAGGTCAGTCCAGATCCAGTCCAGATCCAGTCCAGTCCAGTCAGGTCGGTCAGTCAGTCAGTCAGTCCAGTCAGTCCAGATCCAGTCAGGTCGGTCCAGGTCCAGTCCAGATCCAGTCAGGTCAGTCCAGGTCAGGTCAGTCAGTCCAGGTCAGTCCAGGTCAGTCCAGATCCAGTCCAGGTCAGTCCAGGTCCAGATCAGGTCGGTCCAGGTCAGTCCAGATCAGTCCAGATCCAGTCAGATCGGTCCAGGTCCAGTCCAGATCAGTCCAGAGTCAGTCCAGGTCCAGTCCAGATCGGTCCAGGTCGGTCCAGGTCAGGTCCAGGTCAGTCCAGGTCGGTCCAGGTCAGTCCAGGTCAGTCCAGATCCAGTCAGGTCAGTCCAGATCAGTGGAGTCGGTCAGGTCGGTCAGGTCGGTCCAGGTCGGTCAGATCAGTCCAGATCGGTCCCAGATCCAGTCCAGGTCCAGTCCAGATCGAGTCCAGGTCCAGTCCAGGTCCAGATCCAGTCAGTCCAGATCGGTCAGATCCAGGTCCAGGTCCAGTCCAGGTCAGTCAAGATCGGTCCAGATCCAGGTCAGTCCAGGTCCAGTCCAGGTCAGTCCAGTCAGTCCAGGTCAGGTCAGATCAGTCAGATCCGGTCCAGATCAGTCCAGTCGGTCCAGATCCAGTCAGGTCGGTCAGATCCAGTCCAGGTCAGTCCAGGTCAGTCAGTCCAGTCCAGATCGGTCAGGTCAGTCCAGGTCGGTCCCGGTCCAGTCAGGTCAGTCCAGTCAGTCCAGTCCAGTCAGATCAGTCAGGTCCAGTCCAGGTCGGTCCAGGTCAGTCCAGATCCAGTCCAGTCAGTCCAGTCAGTCCAGTCGATCAGTCCAGATCCAGTCCAGGTCCAGTCCAGATCCAGTCAGGAGTCAGTCCAGGTCGGTCAGGTCAGTCCAGGTCCAGTCCAGGTCGGTCAGATCAGTCCAGAGTCAGTCCAGTCGGTCAGGTCGGTCCAGATCGGTCAGATCAGTCCAGATCAGTCAGTCGGTCAGATCCAGTCCAGGTCCAGTCAGATCCAGGTCCAGGTCAGTCAGGTCAGTCCAGGTCGGTCAGTCAGTCCAGTCGGTCCAGATCAGTCCAGGTCCGGTCCAGATCAGTCAGGTCAGTCCAGGTCATCGGTCCAGGTCAGTCAGGTCAGTCCAGATCCAGTCCAGATCCAGTCCAGGTCAGTCAGTCGGTCAGGTCGGTCCAGGTCAGTCCAGGTCAGTCCAGGTCAGTCCAGATCCAGTCCAGATCCAGTCCAGATCCAGTCCAGGTCGGTCAGATCCAGTCCAGGTCGGTCAGGTCAGTCCAGGTCAGTCCAGATCCAGTCCAAGATCCAGTCCAGATCCAGTCCAGGTCCAGTCCAGGTCGGTCGATAGATCCAGTCCAGGTCAGTCCAGGTCCAGTCAGTCCAGTCCAGATCCAGTCCAGGTCAGTCCAGGTCAGTCAGTCAGTCAGATCCAGTCAGGTCAGTCCCAGGTCAGTCAGATCCAGTCCAGATCCAGTCCGTTGATCCAGGTCAGTCCAGATCCAGTCAGTCGGTCCAGATCAGTCAGGTCAGTCCAGGTCAGGTCCAGTCCAGATCCCGGTCAGTCAGGTCAGTCCAGGTCAGTCCAGGTCAGTCCAGGTCCGGTCCAGGTCGGTCAAGTCCAGTCCAGGTCAGTCCAGGTCCAGTCAGGTCGGTCCAGGTCCGGTCAGGTCAGTCCAGGTCGGTCCAGGTCCAGTCAGGTCAGTCCAGGTCGGTCAGATGGTCAGGTCAGGTCGGTCCAGGTCCAGTCAGGTCGGTCAGATCGGTCAGGTCAGTCAGGTCCAGTCAGGTCCAGTCAGGTCAGTCCAGGTCAGTCCAGGTCAGTCCAGGTCAGTCCAGGTCAGTCAGTTCAGTCAGATCGGTCCAGATCCAGTCCAGATCAGTCAGTCCAGTCCAGGTCAGTCAGTCCGGTCAGATCAGTCCAGGTCAGTCCAGGTCAGTCCAGGTCAGTCCAGGTCAGTCCAGGTCAGTCCAGGTCAGTCAGTCCAGTCAGGTCAGTCCAGGTCAGTCAGATCCAGTCCAGGTCCAGTCCAGATCGGTCAGGTCAGTCCAGATCCAGTCCAGGTCAGTCCAGATCAGTCCGTTGGTCCAGGTCAGTCCAGGTCAGTCCAGGTCAGTCAGGTCAGTCCAGGTCCAGTCAGTCCAGTCCAGGTCAGTCCAGGTCAGTCCAAGGTCCAGTCCAGATCCAGTCCAGGTCAGTCCAGGTCGGTCCAGGTCGGTCAGGTCAGTCCAGGTCAGTCGGTCAGTCCAGATCCGGTCCAGGTCGGTCAGGTCCAGTCCAGGTCAGTCCAGGTCGGTCCAGGTCGGTCAGTCGGTCGGTCCAGTCCAGGTCAGATCAGGTCCGGTCCAGGTCGGTCAGTCCAGTCAGGTCCGGTCCAGGTCAGTCCAGGTCAGTCAGGTCAGTCCAGATCAGTCCAGGTCCAGTCCAGTCCGGTCCAGATCCAGTCAGGTCGGTCCAGGTCGGTCCAGGTCAGGTCAGATCCGGTCAGGTCAGTCAGGTCAGTCAGGTCCAGTCAGGTCAGTCCAGGTCAGTCCAGGTCCAGTCAGTCCAGTCCAGTCCAGTCGGTCCAGATCGGTCAGTCAGTCCAGGTCCAGTCCAGGTCAGTCCAGGTCAGTCCAGGTCCAGTCCAGGTCAGTCCAGGTCCAGGTCCAGGTCCAGGTCAGTCCAGTCCAGGTCCAGTCCAGGTCAGGTCAGTCCCAGGTCCAGGTCGGTCCAGGTCAGTCAAGATCCAGTCAGGTCAGTCCAGGTCGGTCCAGGTCGGTCCAGGTCGGTCCAGGTCAGTCCAGGTCAGTCCAGGTCGGTCAGGTCAGTCCAGATCCAGTCAAGTCAGTCCAGATCCAGTCCAGGTCGGTCCAGGTCAGGTCCAGATCGGTCCAGATCCAGTCAGGTCGGTCCAGATCGGTCAGGTCCAGTCCAGGTCAGTCAGGTCAGTCCAGGTCAGTCCAGTCAGTCCAGGTCGGTCAGGTCAGATCCGGTCCAGGTCAGTCAGGTCGGTCAGGTCAGTCCAGGTCCAGTCCAGGTCAGTCAGTCAGTCCAGGTCAGGTCAGTCCAGGTCAGTCCAGATCAGTCCAGATCGGTCAAGATCCAGTCCAGGTCAGTCAGATCCAGTCCAGGTCAGTCCAGGTCCAGATCCAGTCCAGATCCAGTCAGGTTCGGTCAGATCAGTCCAGGTCGGTCAGGTCAGTCAGGTCAGTCCAAGTCAGTCCAGGTCAGTCCAGATCCAGTCAGGTCAAGTCGATCCAGTCCAGGTCGGTCCAGGTCGGTCAAGGTCGGTCCAGTCCAGTCAGGTCCAGTCAGGTCCAGTCCAGGTCTGTCAGATCCAGTCGGTCAGGTCTGTCCAGGTTCGGTCAGATCCAGTCCAAGTCAGTCCAGATCCAGTCCAGTCCCGAGTCCAGATCGGTCAGGTCAGTCCAGGTCAGTCCAGGTCCAGTCAAGGTCAAGTCAAGATCGGTCAGGTCAGTCCAGGTCCGGTCAGGTCCAGTCCAGATCCAGTCCAGATCCGGTCAGGTCGGTCCAGGTCAGTCCAGGTCAGTCCAGATCGGTCCAGATCCAGTCCAGGTCAGTCCGGTCGGTCAGGTCAGTCAGGTCGGTCAGATCGTCCAGATCAGTCAGTCAGTCCAGGTCAGTCAGTCCAGGTCAGGTCAGATCCAGGTCAGTCAGGTCGGTCAGGTCAGTCAGGTCAGTCCAGGTCAGTCCAAGTCAGTCCAGGTCAGTCCAGGTCGGTCCAGATCCAGTCCAAGTCAGTCCAGGTCCAGTCAGGTCAGTCCAGTCAGGTCAGTCCAGGTCGAGTCCAGGTCAGGTCCAGGTCGGTCCAGGTCCAGTCAGGTCCAGTCCAGATCCAGTCAGGTCAGTCCAGATCCAGTCCAGGTCGGTCCAGGTCAGTCCAAGTCAAGTCCAGTCAGTCCAGGTCAGTCAGTCAGTCCAGATCAGTCAGGTCAGTCCAGTCGGTCCAGGTCGGTCAGGTCAGTCCAGGTCAGTCCAGGTCAGTCAGATCAGTCCAGATCCAGTCAGGTCAGTCCAAGATCAGTCCAGGTCGGTCAGGTCCAGGTCAGGTCAGTCCAGATCAGTCCAGGTCGGTCCAGGTCAGTCCAGGTCGGTCAGGTCAGTCCAGGTCCAGTCCAGGTCAGTCAGATCCAGTCCAGGTCGGTCAGTCCAGTCCAGGTCGGTCAGATCCAGTCCAGGTCAGTCCAGGTCCAGTCAGGTCCAGTCCAAGTCAGTCCAGATCCAGTCGGTCAGATCAGTCCAGGTCCAGTCCAGATCCGGTCCAGATCAGTCCAGGTAGTCCAGGTCAGTCCAGGTCGGTCCAGATTAAGTCAGGTCAGTCAGTCAGTCCAGTCCAGTCCAGGTCGGTCAGTCAGTCCAGGTCCAGTCCAGATCCAGTCAGTCAGTCCAGTCAGGTCCAGTCCAGGTCAGTCAGATCCAGTCAGGTCAGTCCAGATCCAGTCAGGTCAGTCCAGGTCAGTCCCAGGTCAGTCCAGGTCAGTCCAGATCCAGTCCAGGTCGGTCCAGTCGTTGAGTCAGTCAGATCCAGTCCAGATCCAGTCCAGGTCAGTCCAGGTCAAGGTCAGTCCAGTCCAGGTCGGTCCAGGTCGGTCAGTCGGTCCAGGTCCAGTCCAGGTCAGTCCAGGTCAGTCCAGGTCGGTCAGGTCGGTCCAGAGTCGGTCCAGGTCGGTCAGGTCAGTCAGGTCGGTCAGGTCAGTCCAGTCCGGTCAGGTCGGTCAGTCAGTCCAGTCAGGTCCAGGTCAGGTCGATCCAGGTCAGTCCAGGTCAGTCCAGGTCAGTCCAGAGTCAGTCCAGGTCAGTCCAGATCAGTCAGGTCAGTCCAAGGTCAGTCCAGGTCAGTCAGTCAGTCCAGGTCAGTCAGGTCCAGTCAGTCCAGGTCAGTCAGTCAGGTCCAGTCCAGGTCGGTCCAGATCCAGTCCAGATCCAGTCAGTCAGTCCAGATCCAGTCCAAGGTCAGTCCAGGTCGGTCCAGGTCAGTCCAGGTCAAGTCCAGGTCAGTCAGATCGGTCCAGGTCAGTCAGGTCAGTCCAGGTCCAGTCCAGGTCGAGTCAGATCCAGTCAGATCCAGTCCAGATCGGTCCAGTCAGTCAGGTCCAGTCCAGGTCCAGTCAGATCGGTCCAGGTCGGTCCAGTCAGTCCAGTCAGAGTCAGTCCAAGGTCAGTCAGGTCAGTCCAGGTCAGTCAGGTCGGTCCAGATCGGTCAGGTCAGTCAGGTCCAGGTCAGTCAGATTCAGGTCCAGTCGGTCCAGAATCCAGTCAGGTCCAGTCAGATCGAGTCCAGATCCGGTCCAGAATTGGTCGGTCCAGTCAGTGGTCAGATCGGTCAGATCCAGTCAGTCCAGTCAGGTCAGTCCAGTCCAGTCCAGGTCAGTCCAGTCGGTCCAGGTCAGTCCAGGTCGGTCAGTCCAGTCCAGTCAGTCAGGTCAGTCCAGGTCAGTCAGGTCAGTCCAGTCAGTCAGGTCAGTCCAGATCAGGTCGGTCAGGTCAGTCAGATCCAGTCGGTCAAGTCAGATCCAGTCGGTCCAGTCAGTCAGTCCAGTCAGTCCAGATCGGTCAGGTCAGTCAGGTCCAGTCAGGTCGGTCCAGGTCAGTCAGATCGGTCAGGTCAGTCCAGTCGGTCCAGGTCAGTCCAGGTCAGTCAGTCGAGTCAGGTCGGTCAGGTCAGTCCAGTCAGTCAAGGTCAGTCCAGTCAGGTCCAGATCGGTCAGGTCAGTCAGGTCCAGTCAGGTCCAGTCCAGGTCAGGTCAGATCGGTCCAGATCCAGTCCAGATCCAGTCCAGGTCGGTCAGGTCAGTCCAGATCCAGATCCAGTCAGTCAGGTCAGTCAGATCCAGTCCAGTCCAGGTCAGTCAGGTCCAGTCCAGGTCAGTCCAGGTCGGTCAGGTCCAGTCCAGTCGGTCAGGTCGGTCAGATCAGTCCAGGTCGGTCCAGATCCAGTCCAGATCCAGTCCAGGTCAGTCCAGGTCAGTCAGGTCGATCCAGTCCAGTCAGGTCGGTCCAGGTCCAGTCCCAGTCGGTCCAGTCAGTCCAGGTCAGTCAGGTCCAGTCAGGTCGAGTCCAATTGATCGGTCCAGGTCGGTCAAGTCGGTCCAGTCCCAAGTCAGGTCAGTCGGTCAAGTCGGTCCAGGTCAGTCAGGTCAGTCCAGGTCAGTCAGGTCAGTCCAGATCCAGTCAGAGGTCAGTCGGTCAGTCCAGTCCAGGTCAGTCCAGATCAGTGGAGTCAGTCAGGTCAGGTCCAGTCCCAGGTCAGTCCAGGTCAGTCCAGATCCAGTCCAGATCCAGTCCAGATCCAGTCCAGGTCAGTCCGATCAGTCCAGGTCAGTCAAGGTCGGTCCAGATCCAGTCCAGGTCAGTCCAGATCAGTCAAGTCAGTCCCAGGTCCAGTCCAGATCGGTCAGATCAGATCCAGTCAGTCCAGGTCCAGTCAGTCCAATCCGATCAGTCAGTCCAGTCCAGTCCAGGTCGTTCAGGTCAGTCCAAGTCCAGTCCAGATCCAGTCAGGTCGGTCCAGGTCAGTCCAGATCCAAGTCCAGGTCAGTCCAGGTCAGTCAGTCCAGTCCAGGGTCAGTCAGGTCCAGTCCAGATCAGTCCAGGTCGATTCAGATCAGTCCAGGTCAGTCAAGTCCAGTCCAGATCCAGGTCAGGAGTCGGTCCAGGTCAGGTCAGGTCAGTCCAGGTCCAGGTCAAGTCCGGTCAAAGGGAGTCCAGTCAGATCCAGTCCAAGATCCAGTCCAAGTCCGGTCAAGATTCAGTCAGATCGGTCCAGAGTCAGTCAGTCGGAGTCAGTCCAGGTCCAGTCCAAGGATCGGTCAAGTCAGTCAGAGTCCAGTCCAGTCCAGGTCGGTCCAGGTCCAGTCCAGGTCAGTCCAGGTCAGTCCAGGTCCAGTCCAAGTCGGTCCAGGTCAGTCCAGTCAGGTCCAGTCCAGGTCCGGTCCAGGTCGGTCCAAGGTCGGTGGAGTCGGATCGGAGTAGGTCCAGGTCAGTCCAGAGTCAGTCCAGATCCCGGTTCCAAGAGTCCCAGGTCCAGGTCCAGTCGGTCGGTCAGGTCGGTCAGGTCAGTCAGGTCAGTCCAGAGTCCAGTCCAGATCCAGTCCCAGGATCCAGGTCAGTCAGGTCGGATCCAGTCAGTCAGTCCAGGTCCAGTCCAGGTCAGTCAGTCAATCCAGGTCAGTCCAGGTCCAGTCCAGGTCCAGTCCAGGTCAGTCAAGGTCAGTCCAGATCAGTCAGATCCAGATCCAGATCCCCGAGTCAGTCCAGATCCAGTCCAGTCCAGTCAGTCAAGTCAGTCAGATCGGTCCAGAGTCGGTCCAGATCCAGTCCAGATTCGGTCAGGTCAGTCAGGTCCGGTCAATTGATCCAGTCCAGGTCAGTGGAGTCCAGTCCAGGTCAGGTCCAGGTCGGTCCAGAGTCAGTCCAGGTCGGTCAGGTCAGTCCAAGGTCCAGTTGCCAGTTCAGGTCGGTCCCAGGTCGAGTCAGGTCAGTCAGGTCAGTCCAGGTCGGTCAGGTTAGTCAGGTCGGTCAGGTCGAGTCCAGATCAGTCCAGGTCAGTCTAAGTCGGTCAGGTCAGTCCAGATCCAGTCCAGATTTGATCCAGATCAGGTCCGAGGTCAGTCCAAGTCCAGTCAGATTCGTTAGGTCCAGTCCCAAGTCAGTCCAGGTCGGTCCAGGTCAGTCTAGATCGGTCAGTCCAAGGTCATTCAAGTCCAAGATCGGGTCAGGTTGAACCCGGTCCAGATCCAGTCCAGATCCAGTCCAGGTCAGTCGGTCCCAGGTGGTGCAGGTCCAGATCCAGATCCAGTCCAGATCCAGTCGGTCAGAATCGAGTCAAGTCAGTCAGGTCGATCGGTCAGGTCAGTCCAGGTCGGTCAAGGTCCAGTCCAGAGTCGAGTCAAGATGGTTGAGTCAGTCTAGAGTCAGTCCAGGTCAGTCCAGTCGGTCCAGATCGGTCAGGTCCGATTCCAGGTCCAGGAGTCAGATCAGTCCAAGATCGAGTCCAGGTCCAGTCCAGGTCGGTCAGATCCAGTCCAGGTCCAGTCCAGGTCCGGTCAGGTCAAGGTCCAGGTCCAGTCGGTCAGGTCCAGGTCCAGGTCCAGTCAAGATTCCAGGTCCAAGAGTCCCAGTCAGTCAGTCAGATCCCGGTCCAGATCCAGTCCAGGTCAGTTCCCAGATCAGTCCAGGTCAGTCCAGGTCAATTGATCAGTCAGGTCAGTCCCAAGTCCAGGTCGAATTGATCAGTCAAGGTCAGTCCCAGTCTAGAGTCGATCAGTCAGTCCAGAGTCGGTCCAAGTCAGTCGAAGGTCGGTCCAGGTCAGGTCCAGTCAGTCCAGGTCCAGTCGGTCCAGGTCGGTCCAGAGTCCAAGTCAGGTCCAGTCCCAAGAGTCCAGGTCAGATCCAGTCCAAGTCCAGTCCAGGTCCAGTCCAGGAGTCAGTCCAGATCCAATCAGGTCAGTCCAGTCAGGTCCAGATCCAGTCCAGATCAGTCCAGATCAGGTCAGGTCCAGTCAGATTCCGGTCCAGGTCGGTCAGGTCAGTCCAAGATCCAGTCCAGGTCAGGTCCAGAGTCGGTCCAAGATTCAGTTCCCAGGTCGGTCCAGGTCCAGTCCAGGTCAGTTCCAGGTCCGGTCAGTCAGGTCCGGTCCAGGTCAGGTCCCAGATCCAGTCCAAGGTCCAGTCCAGGTCCAGTCCAGGTCCAGGTCAGGTCAGTCCAGATCCAGTCCAGTCAGGTCAGATCCAGTCGGTCCCAGGTCCAGTCCAGATCGGGTCCAGGTCGGTCCAGGTCGGTCCAGGTCCAGGTCCAGGTCCAGTCCAAGTCAGTCAGGTCGAGTCCAGTCGGTGGGTCAGTCCAGGTCGGGTCAGAGTCGGTCCAGATCCGGTCCGAGGTCCGGTCAGGTCGGTCAAGATCCAGTCCAGATCGGTCAGTCAGTCAAGAGTCAGTCCAGATTGGTCAGGTCCAGTCCAAGTCAGTCCAGATCCAGTCAGATCCAGAGTCCAGGTCAGTCCAGATCCAGTCCAGATCCAGTCCAGGTCAGTCCCAGGTCCAGATCCCAGGTCAATTCCAGGTCAGTCCAGGTCCAGTCCAAGATCCAGTCAGGTCGGTCCAGAGTCAGTCCAAGTCCAGTCCAAGATCCAGTCCAGGTCAGGTCCCAGATCCAGTCCAGGTCGGTCAGGTCGGTCCAAGTCCAGTCCAGGTCGGTCCAGGTCCAGTCCAGGTCAGTCAGATCCAGTCCAGGATCCAGGTCCAGGTCAGTCCAGATCCAGGTCAAGTCCAATTGAGTCCAGTCCAGGTCCAGTCCAGACCAGTCCGGTCAGATCCCGGTCCAGGTCAGTCAGGTCAGTCAGATCCGGTCAGGTCAGTCCAGGTCGATCCCAGGTCAGTCAGGTCCGGTCCAGGTCGGTCAGGTCGGTCCAGATCGGTCCAGGTCAGTCAGGTCCAGTCCAGGTCGGTCCAGATCCGGTCAGGTCAGGTCAGGTCAGTCCAGATTGGGTCGCGGTCAGTCCAGGTCGGTCAAGGTCAGTCCAGGTCCAGTCCAGGTCCAGCGATCCGGTTCAGGTCAGTCAGATCAGTCCAGATCAGTCCAGGTCAGTCAGTCGATTTGGTCAGTCCAGGTCAGTCCAGATCAGTCCAGGTCGATTCAGATCCAGTCCAGATCGTTGGGTCAGTCCAGGTCAGTCCAGATCCAGTCCAGGTCGGTCCAGATCCAGTCCAGGTCCCAGTCCAGATCCAGTCCAAGTCCAGTCCAGATCCCGGTGGAGTCAGTCCCAGGTCAGTCCAGGTCAGTCAGGTCGGTCAGGTCGTTCAAGATCCAGTCAGATCCAGTCCAGGTCAGTCCAAGGTCGGTCAAAGGTCCGGTCCAGATCCAGTCAATCCCAGTCAGTCCAAATCGTCAGGTCCAGTCCAAATTGGTCAGGAGTCGGTCAGTCGGTCCAGGTCCAGTCAGGTCAGTCCAGGTCAGTCCAGATCCAGTCCAGGTCAGTCGGAGTCAGTCAGAGTCCAAGTCAGGTCCAGTCCGTCGGTCCAGATCCAGTCCCAGTCGGTCCAGTTCCAGTCAAGTCGGTCCAGGGTGAGTACAGGTCGGTTTCAGGTCAGAATAAGAGCCATCTGATCTCGATAGGAATAGGAATTGCAGGTCGTTGGATTTGCGGTTGGTCGGAGATGATTTTCGGCCCCAAGTCCGTTTCTTGGGTTGTGAGGGACTGTGCACTTGTCCGAAGTTCTTTTGAGTGCTTACAACGGTTTTGGTATGCTGCTTATCAAATGCTTTTTAGCCAAGAATGGGGAGTTAGGTGTCGGTTCGAGGGTATTGTTTTTGATCGTATCCAATTTTAGGAATAGACGTCGATTGATTAATCAATTTCTGTCGTCAACATGTTTTATTAACCAAATCATTTGCATTATTTATCGAGGGTCTTGAAGAAAATCGGAACGTTCATTTTCAGCTCAGCTCAAATCGGTTCCAAAAAAAAGTCAGGGCTCCAGCAAATGCGAGCGAGCACGCACTCAGTTCTCCCGAGCAGCATAAACTCGCAAATAATGGCAATATAAATATTATTCGCGCGAATGTTGTTTATATGTTTCATACTTTCGCATTTCCGCTCGTACGCATAACCCGATTTTCATTGTCTGGGTCATGGATTAATCAAGAGGCGGCGATCGACGTCGCCAAATTCGCAACAACTCGCCTTAAACGTTCTTCCCTCGTAATCGAAGTCATGCGATATGGCTTGCGCTGTTTACCCCCTCTCTGACCACATACATCACGAATGTTGATGGCTAAGAACAAATGCACGCGCTTTCAGCGCGGTGACAGCGCAGTTGTGAGATCTAATTTCCGCGAGAAACTCTCGATATAACTTCTATAGGATACAAACATGAAGTACGCTACGTTTCTGATGAAATTAATCAAATCTGCATCAAACCATCGCAATCGCGAGGTTCAAATCCAAGCATTTACTCTGCGTAATTAGTGGATGCTTCATAAATAAGAACGTTCTTACTAACCGTGCTCTTGCAAGTCGCTGGGCATAGTTGGCGTGCATGCTGCAGAGTGGCGGGTAATCGGGCGGGTATAAAAGCTGACAAAATCTAAAAGCTATGAATACCAAGTTTTGGTTTTGGAATGTCTGTACTGAATCTGGTTAGACTTTTCGAAAAACAATTTACACTGTCACAAACTACCTTTTTACCTCCGTCAGCGTATGCCTCCGTTTGATATCATTTTCTATTGCTTCAATGTTGCTTTTATTGCGGTATCGGTCAAAATGTATATACTCGGCCAACCAGCACACACAAAATTCGGCGAACCTACCCCAATGGATGTTTTCGAGAACAATCGCACACAAGTAAGGATATTATGGAAAATGTTACAGCATTTTTTCAGGGTTTGAATACCATTTCCAGCGCACCATGCTTTTGGAAACCAGATGTAATTGTTACTTTACAATAACATACATTTACTCACTAGCACCACAGACACAGAAAACGTACTCCTGTGCAAATGGTAATAAGGTGCTGTTTTTACGAACGATCCCGTGGGAAGCAAGCGCTAAGCAGTTTGCGATTTAGGGACGCTCTTCCATTCCTCGACGGATGACGTTGAAGGCAAGTCTTCGTGTGAATTTGTATATAACAAAAACATCGTAAGGGGCACTGCCACGCTCGACATATGTTGTGCAACTTTGTCCTTACTTACGAGAATTTTGTTTGGTCGTAGTAAAAGTTGGACCGTCTGTGGGCAATTGTACGACTGTTGGACAGTACAGCACTTTTGGAACTGAATTCAACTTTACTGAAACCGAACCAAATTTCCCTGAGAATGAGTCAAGATAACCACCTTTATTCCTGTGAACAGGGGTGACATAGAGCCCCTAAAACTTCCATCATGTGAAGCTTTAACCCTTTCCTTCTCATGGTAGCTGTATAGCTCCATCAAATTTTGCACCTTCCAACATTCATCGATTTATTTCAACAACAAAAGGCTGTATTTGGCACAACTTTATGGTTTTATTAGAATTTTTTTATTAGACTGCAAATATAATCAATTTTGAGTAAACCAAGTAACGATTGATTTCCAATCAAAAACTTTTTATTTTTTCGTTTTCCACTAATTTAAGCTTTGCCAAATATCTTTTGTTCTAGCATTTTTTCATTTCTGGTTTTCATTCATATTAAAATCTTTGAAGAAAGTCTTTGGAAAGAGGATTAAATATCGTAACAGAGCTTTTGGGACCTCCTTGTCATGTGACATTGAAACACTCTCTCGGCTACTTTCTGATCCCTTGTCCACCAACCAGGGGCATAAGACCCACCTGATTCTGCATCCTGAATATCCCGGGCTTCTTCCCAGGACTCTTATTATCCTGATCTCCGCAAATCGGATGCTAGTAGAAGCAGGTCTCCGAACCCATCTGGAAACCTAAATATTGAGTTAGCGGCCTCATTGAATCACTCTCTTAAAAGAAGATACACTTGGGCAACCACGGTAGAGAGGAGTTCCCAGCACTCTGTAGGGATAGGGGTTGATCATGATACCTCCTTCGGCATCCTTCAGCTTAACGACGATCTTCGTGTGGTGAGAGTTCGCCTACGCTGTAATCTACAGATAACTGTGGTAAACATCTACCTACCCTGTGGTGTTATCCCGGGAATAAAAAATAACATGAGTGAGCTAATTAGGATAATAGGCTTACATATCCCCCTTATTCTGGGTGATTTTTATTTATCATCAGACTAAGGCCGGAGTGGCCTGTGCTGCACATAAAAGACTTCTCCATTCAGCTCGGTCCATGGCTGCACTTCGCCAACCACGCAGTCTGGAGGGTCCACCAAGTCGTCCTCCACCTGGTCGATCCACCTTGCCCGCTGTGCAGCCTCGCCTTCTTGTTTCCCGTCGGATCGTTGTCGAGAACCATTTTCACCGGATTACTGTCCGACATTCTGGCTACGTGCCCGGCCTACCGCAGTCTTCCGATTTTCGCTTGGTGTGAACGATGGATGGATTCTCCCAACAGCTGGTGCAACTCGTGGTTCATTCGCCTCCTCCACGTACCGTCCGCCATCTGCACTCCACCATAGATGGTACACCAACACTTTCCTTTCGAAAGCTCCCAGTGCGCGTTGGTCCTCCACGAGCATCGTCCAGAGTCTCGTGTCCATGAGAACTACCGGTCTTATAAGCGTTTTGTATGATAGTCAGTTTGGTACGGCGGCGAACTCTATTCGATCGTAGCGTCTTGCGGAGTCCAAAGTACGTACGATTTCCAGCCACTATGCGTCTCCCGAATTTCTCTGCTTTGGGTATCGTTGTCGGCGGTCACTTCAGTGAGCCCAAGTGCAAGAATTCTTCAACCACCTCGATTTCGTCTGCACCGATAGAAACTTTCGTGGTGGGTTCTACCCATGACCTCTCTTGAGCCTCTTCCTGTCATGTCCTTCGTCTTCTGACGTGTTGATGACTAGTCCAAATCCGTTTTAGCTTCGCTTTTCAGTCCTGATGTTAGGCTTCCTCCATCCTCCTCAAAGTTACGATATGCCATGATATCAATGTCGTCAGCGAAACCAAATAACTGGACGGACTTCCGTGAAAATCGTACCACTCGTGTCCCAATCCTGCCTTCGTATTATTGCTCCTCCCAAAGCGATGTTGAATAGCAGACACGAGGACCATCACCTTGCCGTAACCCTCTACAGGTTTCAGAAGGGACTCGAATGCCCTGAAACTCGAACTACGCACATCACCCGATCCATCGTCGCCTTGATCAACCTTATCAGTTTGTCCGGAAATCCGTTTTCGTGCATTAGCGCTGCCATGCGCTGGTCCCGATCGATTATCATATGCGGCTTTGAAGTCGATAAATAGATGGTGTCTGTGGGCACGTTGTATTCGCGGCATTTCTGCGGTACCTGACGTACGGCGAATACCTGGTCTGTGGTAGAGCGTTCACCCATAAATCCGCCTGGTACCTTTGCCCCTAGACTCTCTTGCAATTGGTGTTAGTCGACGGCAAAAGAATTTGGGAGGGAAGAGTACCTTGTAGGCGTTCAGCAATGTGATTGCGCGGTAGTTGCTACCAATCCAGCTTATCGCCCTTTTTTGTAGATGGGACACACGACACCTTCCATCCACTCCTGCGGCAGAACCTCATCTCCCCAAACCTTGTGTAATCACCCAGTGCAGCGCTCTGGCCAGTTCCTCACCACCGTGTTTAAACAGCTCTCCTGGTAGTTGGTCGCTCCAGGGGCTTTTATTGTTTTCAATGACCGCGATCTCCTCCTGCGATTTCCTGGAGATTTCCAGGGCCGGAAGTCGCATATCCTGCGCCGCGTGCTCCTAGGTTCACTACCATACCTGCCACCGTCGTCCTTGCATCGCCATTCGGGTGCTCTTCGTAGTGCTGCCGCCACCTTTGAATCACCTCACGCTCGTTCGTGAAAGGTTCCCGTTTATGTCCTTACATATCAGGCTGTGGCATCAGCGCCCTTACCGTGAACGGTTCCAACTTCTCATAGAACTTTCGTGCGTTATTAGCGCGTTACAGTTCCTCCAAATGTCTCTTCACGGTCTCGATCTTCCTGCTGGCGCTTTTTCCTCCGGAGAAATCGAGTTTTGTCTGTTCCGCGCCCGTTTGCTTATCGTGCCTCGATTCTCGCCCTCGTGCGGTGTTACGCCTTAATCTCGCTCATGCTTGCATTCTTCTCCCTCAACTAACTTTGCTCCACATTCGCCGTCATACCCAGTCGTTTCTCTGGTCCAGGGCCACCGTTGCCTAGTGCAGCGGTTTAGCGGTTGCTTCCAATGGCGGATCGAATATGCTCTCCAGCCATCTTCAAGAGATGCTGCGCCTAGCTGCTCTTCCGTTGGGGTTGCCACTTCCAGCTGCTGCGGCGTGGTCTTGGGCTAGTCTACCGTCTTGTAGCCGCCCTTAATGTTAAGCCGCGGCGGACGACTCCGACGCGTGTTGATCACCGTCGAGAGTTTTGAGCGCAGACGTACTGCGACGAGGTAGTGGTCGGATTCAATATTCGCACTGCAGTAGTGCGAACGTTCGTGATGTCGGAGAAAAGAAGGGAATTTTACCGTCGATTAGGAACGTGAAGTCGATTTGGTTTTCCGTTACTTGATTAGGTGATTTCCATGTGACCTTGTGGATGATTCTTGCGGGGAAGAAATTGCTTCGGACTACCATTTCCGCAGAGGAGGCTGCCATAAGTTTATGCATCGTTGGCCGTTGTCGTTCGATACGGTATGCAAGACTATCCGGTCCATTATGACTTCGAGTCTGCCTACATTTCCTCCTTCCTACCTGCAGGCGTTCATGTCACCGATTGACGATTTTGACGTCCCGCAGTGGGCACCATCGTATGTCTACTCCAGCTGCGCATAGAACGCTTCTTTCTCGTCGTCGGATCTCCCTTCGTGTGGGCCAGTGCACGTTGATGATGCTATAGTTGAAGAAACGGCCTTTTATCCTCAGCTTGCACATCCTTGCGTTGATTGGCTGCAACGTCACGCGTTGGCCTATCTTCCCCAGCACTTTGCAAGCCGGTTCCCAGCTCGTTGGTGGTGCCACAGCTTTGGTAGAAGGTAGCCGCTCGATGCCCGCTTTTACACACTTTCTGTCCTGTCAGCAGATTTTTTGCAGCGCTACGACTTCGAGGTTGCAGGATGTAATTCATCATGAATGTATCCTGTCGCAACCTGCAAAGCCTAACGACTTGCAGTTCCATGTTCCCAGCTTCAATCGTGATCCTTTATTCGTCGCACTAGGTCGTTGCCGATTGTATCGAGTCGTATTATCTTCTATGTCGTTTCGTAATAGTTGTTTTGAAAGGCGGCTTATTGGAGCTACGCAAACCTCCTGTCTCGTCGGAGGCCGTCGTGTCAGGGCTATTGGCGTCCACCTAACACCAGGACTGGAAGCTTGTGCGCTTTGGGCGGCACACGGTCGCTTTGGCGGAGCCTACTTTGCCGAGATACTTGCAGCTTTTTAAAGAGGTTTAACAGGGCCCACTGTCAAACCCCACCACATCCTAGGCAGGCGCCACAACTCGCAGATGGCCTGGGGAGGGATCGTCAAGCCCTTGGACATAGTCCCTGCTGCCCCTAAAATTCTTATTCTGGGTGATATGTAAGCCTATTATCCAGTCTGAATCGACCCATGGTCTAACACACTGCTAGATGCTTTCGAGGCAGCATATTTGGTAACCTTCAATGATAAGGCTCTCACCCTTGCAGCACAAATGCAACATCAAATGATGTCATCACAGTTAGCAGGTCCATTGTCATGAAGTGCTCCCTTTTGACACTTTCCTCTAACCCCACCCCCTCCCCCGGGCTATCTCCAAATAACCCCTGATGTCTATGAGCGCCGTTTATATAATTGGTTTGACAGACAATCTCTCGTCTCCCGGTCTATCATAGACGCTGTCCTCTCATCCATACCACAAACCAGTCCTTGTCTGGGACATAGTGTCCTCCGCTGGTGGTCCTAGAGGACCCGAAGAGCCGTTAAAGCAAGGAGGAAGCCCTTTCATAACTTAGGAGGCTCTCTCATGAATCCCTTTTAATGGTCAGTGTTTTGAAGATTTACAGGGACGAGCATCGATAGTATCAAAACCTCATAAAGGAAGCTAAGAATAGGCAGTGGGAATAATTTTTGGAATCCGAAAATCCTTCGCAATCGGCAGCTGAGCTGTGGTGGAAAATCAACGCACTCAGCGTCTTCCCTTATCCAACACGACCAGCTAAACTGCGCTATTTGGACCACCACCCACACCTCGAAGTCAGTGATGCACTAGCAGAGTACTTTATCTTTTTGGTCTCGGTAAATGAGTACAGTGTCTTATTCCACATCAGAAACCACATCCATCCACATCAGAAACCTAACCATGGACAGCTTCCAGATCCTCTTAGATGACTCAGACTCTCTACTGAGTCAGCCTTTCTCCGCCGCAGAAATGACATTCACCTTGTCTAGGTAGTCTAGTCTCAGGATCGGATGGGAGGATGCCCTATGCTGAAGAAACTTCCAGTTTCAGATTGGTCCTGTTCCAGGATTTGATTAGTGAAGACTTGGTTTCCGATATCATGTACATTGACCAGGATACCAACTTGTATCCTAGGAAAACAAAGTTAAGCGACGGCATGTTATACATTTTTCGTCTAGTAATGGACACGTGGACATATAACGGATAGAAATCAAGCATGCTCGTATGTTTTTGCAAAGATTCAAATCTAGGAAATGTTACCATAATCGTTTTTGCTTGCGCACCAACCCAGTGCACACTGCACGGTGTTCAGAGTTAAAAACTAAGAACACCAAGGCACGCTATAGCTATAGCCAATATATTGGCTCATGTTCTGTTCAGGTTGCATATCTGCTCCAGGATACCCTCGAGTAGGAAGCATGCCTAGCCTCCCTAGACATCTTGGAGGCGTGTGAGATCTGAGAAGTAAGAGGACCAAGTATGAGAATTAAAAAGTGAAAATTGGATTTTTTTACTTAATCTCCTTTTTAATCATTTTTTGCGAGATGATGGTGAAGTTAAAAGCGAAAGGTAAAAGTGAGAAGAAAAAGAGAAGTGCTGACTTGAACTTTTCATTCTCATTCTCAATTTTCACTTTCCACTATTCATTTCTAACATCTTTCTCTCACATCACTTAATATAGAAATCAATTTTAACTATTTAGCCAAACGGCGTTCGGCCAAATGACATTCTGTCAAATGACCGTAAGCCATATGTTTGATTTTTGATTTTGATAAAATGTGTTCTCTTTCAAAACCTCCTAACTCGATATTCCTTCAATATCAGTAAGGAGAGTTCACATATTCTTTTTAGTCAAACTACATTTTCTAGCAGGTGTTCCTTTTTGCCGAACACCCTTTCGGCAAAATGATCTTTCCAGCTAAACGACTTGTAAAGCAAACTGCATTTTTGCTGAATTACGGTATCGCTTTTGACAAATGACGTTTACGGGCACGCAGTTTTAGACCTTATAACCGTTTGGCCAAACGTTTCATTTAGTGAAATGGAATTCGTTATATGTCTTTCGACGTAAAATATTGTTCAAAGAAGTAGCATTCGAATGATGCTTTCCACCGAATTACTTTTAACCAACTACCCTTCTTCTTTTGAACAATTTGGTGTAATTTGAAAAAAAATCTAATGGAAAATGTTGAAGAAACCCAAAATATATTTCCAAATTTCGAAAATATTCCGTTAAAATTCGAAAAGTTTTCATGAAAATTTGTAAATTTTAAGTAGAAATCTAGAAGATATTTTGGAAATGCATGGAAATTTTAAATATCTTCTCATAGAATTATAAAATGATCTCGTTAAAATTAAAGAATTTTCTGAGGAGCTTCGAAGAAGAATTTTCATTGAAATCCAAGAGTTCTTGATTGAATCCGCATTTAAACAATTTTTGATGGAAATTACGAAGAATTTTCCGTAATAACTCCGTATAGTTTCTTGCGGATATTCTAGAGATTTCGTTGAAAATTCAAAGAATGAACATATAAAGCTCGAGATTCGGGAGGCAATTCTGAACGATTTTCTTGAAATTTGGAACAATTTCAATGGAAATTCTAAAATAAAAAAGTCCCATAGAAATCGAAGAATTTTCCGGAAACTACATATATATCCTTTATGAATTATGAACACTTTCATTTTGAAATTCCAGACAATTTCCATGAATTCTATAGAAATTTCATCTGAAATTCCGATTATTTTCATTGAGAATATCAAAATAATTATTTTATTTGAATTACTAATTATTGGAACGATTAATTAAAATGCGGTTTTCGCTAGGTAACTCTTGAGTATTCCTTTTAGCTATGTAGGTTTCTACCTACCGCTTAATGAGGAACACCATAATCAGTATAATGAAAAAAATACCCTATTAATTTGCATCAAACTTGAAACGGCTTGTGCTAAATCAGTTTTAATCCATGAGCTTAAATTTTCGGAGGACACTCAGAACATGATAGAATCAAATGAGCGCTGTGGAGTAAAATCGATTTTTGAACCACACTAATATGCATTTTATATAATGAGAACCATACAATTTCCGTTAATTAAGATAATAATTACCCTTAATTTTCTTGAACTTTTTTATTATACTTTAAAATTTTCAAAGTCATTATTAACACTATATCGCATCCTCCTTCTCCGCTGGTGGATTCTTCGTCTTTGTTTTGTAAATGCCAATCACCAGACCAAAGTTCCTTTGGTGACCAACAATCGTGGCGAACTGGCCGGGATGTGCAACTCCTCGGATTCGCCACTCAGATTGACGGCCTCTCAAAATTGTAACTTCCCACCGATACTCGGTCGGTCGCCAGCGATCGACTTGCGAGAGGAAAAAGAGCATTCATTCGTTTTTTGCCAGTCACATTCATGCTAAAATCCATTCAGGAAAACCGGCCTCGACTATGCTGTGCGCGCACTCTGTAGCTGACCAGACACATTTTCATTAAATTCGCTTCTTTCTATTTTGACTCAATAAAACCATAAATAACTGTACATCCCACGCTTGAACTACCGCAGGGGTTTTAGTGTCGGCGTTTTTGTTTGCCTCTCGTTCGACTTCTATCGCCGCATTTCGTAGGGCCTGGCCGAGTTCTGCAGCGACTGGCAGATTATTGGCGCGGGAAAAACCCGCCTTACGTTGGTTGAATAATGCGGATAGCAGGCCCCAAAACGGCACTGGGTCTGCGCAGCAATCTCCTCGAGGTTCCCAGAGAGTCTAATGCAAGAAGGTGCAGACATTTTCGCTTTCGTATTGCGCTTTCGTTGGTACCAGAAAACCAGAAAAATATAATCGACACAACAATAGAAAGCAAGAGTGGGTTTACTCGATTTTCGTGATCTGTAGTGGGAGTTGCAGCTCGATCGACGATTGTGGTTGAGCGGCGGAAGAATTTGAAAATCGTGACCCATTTAGCGACCGTGCCGCGTTTTCTGTGTTGAGCTATCGGATGATGCTGCCATAAACTGTGGTCGCTAAAACGAAATTTTCCACCGCAGTGAATCGAAGAGACCTCTCGTTTTTATCACAACGGCGAGAACAATTTCTCGCTCATCAATTAATTCTATCGCGTTCATCATCACCATGCTCGGTCGACACACCGGTTATCATGCATCTTGATGGGCAGCTCTGTTCTCACATGTTTCGGAGCACGACGCTTTTCCATCTTGGTACAAATCGTTTTTGCAAGCGCAGAGTAAACGCTATGACTTGGAACCAACATGGATCAAGAGATAGACAAAACTCGTCACTCATACCTGCATGATAGATTGTGAACAAAAGTCAACCCTTTCGAACAGATGCAGTCAGGGTACTCCAGCGACGCTTTGCGTGAGGTCTTCAAGACGATCACCACCGCGCCGATATTTGATGCACATCATTCACATTGTGAACACGCGCGTGCATGTTCGCTGATGGAGGGTTTTAGAAAATGGATTTCATCACCGCCCAGTGCCTATCCATCCATGGACGATGTGAGCACAGGTTTGTTCTCCATTGGAACAAGCGCATAAAACAATTAAGGGTTTGATGTGTATTAAGACGAGAGTGAACCGAGCGATACGGTGCTCTTCGTACACATAATCTGATCCAAATTAGCACCATCGGATCGGTTACCAACGGAGTGGCGGAGAGGTAGCGTGATTAATAAAAATGTAGGAACAAAATGCGAGAATTCATGCCACAGAGGTTTGATGATGGGGATCAGCTGTTTTATTTTCAGGGTTTTGTAATCTTGGCGATCGTGACGAACTTTGTGAAACGATTTTGAAGACAAAGTTTCTGGAAAAAAAAATTAATATTAATTCACCCTTCTATACACTCAGTTTTTATTCCTGTTGCTCGGAAAAATCCGTGTGCTGTAGCAAAATAAAACTGAAATCCTAGAAAAATTACGCTTTTGGTTGATTTTCGGCAAATTATTTTATGATTCTCGAACTTTGACAAAAATCTCAGCTACATATTTACTGAAAATATTTTTTATGATAAAATTGCATAAAACGATTAAATTGTGCATTATAAAATATAAATTTTCCATATTCCGCTTTAAATTTCCTTCTCATTGAACATATATTCATCTCATCAAAACAAAGAAATACAGCGCCATCTCGTTGCTGAGCGCTATAACAAAAACCTAATCAAGCAACCGTTAAGCTTGAAGGTGGATCCCTCATGGTGTGGGATGATTTCTCGAGAAGAATAGTAATCTAAATGGCCGGAGCAAAATAGGGTGACAGCAGATCTGACAAGGAGGAAGAGTCATGGCTTGCTGCTCACCATTGACACGCTAAAGTAACTCTCAAACCCACATTCCTTCTTCTCTCTCATAAAAAACGCAATGATTTTGTCCTAAGTTATGCTCGAGTTAACACATAGCGACGAACGACATTAAACTCTACAAGCAGCATCAGCACTTCAAGTGGGTCACGAACGGGACAACGAACGCCGGGACAACGAACGCCGATAAAAACAATCACAACGTAAACCGTCTAAGACGAATTAAGTATCCATTTAATTCCACCAGTTAATTTTCTTATCTTTGCAGATACGTATTTCGACCACAACTGTGTGTCGTCTTCAGTGTCTTGTACTTGACTCGACACAAGACACTGAAGACGACACACAGTTGTGTCAGAAATACGTATCTGCAAAGATACGAAAATAACTGAAATATAAATGGACAGTACATAATTGTCAGACTAATAATCACTAAAAAAGAGCTTAATATTTTTTCAATCACACATTGTCAGGGCCGATCGATCTATGCTGAGTGGGCTCAACCGCCGCGGCGTCATCGCTGAAATTACATTTTGAGTTTCAGACCTTGAATAAAGTCTGTTCTGTTTTTACCATCGACCGACTCGGATCATTCTAAAACGAACCTCCCGGTAAATAAGTTAACTCTCGAAGACGAACGAAGATGAACATTGATCATGTTGCATTTGAGAAACCGATTAATCCTTTGAAAACTGAGCTCCAAAATAAATAAACTTAGTCTTAATATCGTGGTTTTAATCACAGAGCCACAATCTGGAAGTCAATAGATTGTATCGTTTGAAGTTTGTACCTAGTGTTATAATATTAATCTCTCAAAGACATAAAGATTACAGCAATAATCTAAATATCCTATTCCCTCAATTAAATCCAACTATAATCCTCGTATCAGTAACACCATCGAATGGACCTTCAACATTATTTATTATACAGACTAAGGCCGAAGCGGGCAGTGCGGTATATGAGTCTTCGCCATTCGGTCCGGTCCATGCAGCTGTCGTCGCCAACCACGCCTCCTCCACCTACCGTCCATCATCTGCACCCCAGCATAGATTACGCAGCACTTTTCTTCGAAACTCCAGTGCGTTGGTCCTTACAAGCATCGTCCAGGTCTCGTTTCCGTGAGGACTACCGGTCTAATGAGCGTTTTGTAGTTGTCTGTTTGGTACGGCGGCGAACTCTATTCGATCGGAGCGTCTTGCGGAGTTTAAAGTACGTACGATTTCCAGCACTATGCGTCTCCAAATTTCTCTGCTAGTATCATTTTCGGCAGCCACCAGTGAGCCCAAGTAAACAAATTCTTCTACCACTCGATTTCGTCACCACAGATGCAAACTCGACCTGGACGATGCTCGTGGAGGAAACGCCCACTCGGAGTTTTCGAAAGGAAAGTGCCGCCATCTATTGGGGTGCAGATGGCGGACGGTACGTGGAGGGCGAGAACCACGAGTTGCTGTTGGGAGAACCATTCTCATTCACCGCGAAAATCGGACGACTGCGGTGGGCCGGGCACGTAGCAAGAATGTCGGACAATAACCCGGTAAAATGGTTCTCGACAACGATCCGACGGCACAAGAAGGCGAGGTGCGCAGCGGGCAAGGGGATCGATCAGGTGGAAGATGACTTGCAGACCCTTCGAGACTGCGTGGCTGGCGATGTGTAGCCATTAGACTGGCCAGGAAACAAAAGTTGTCTAATTCACGGGACCCCCAGGATTGTGTTTTGGGGAAAATCAATCTCTGAAATGCAGCTTAATCGCTTGTTGCATAAGCTGGCGCATTTGATTTGAAGTTGTGGGGATTTCAGCCAAAGTTAGGAAAATACACCTCGTCACTCATCCGATCTGGAAATTGATTCTGATTGTTCGATTGACCTCAGAATTGCAAAAAGCGGATTGGTATGCTGAATTTCACGGAACATTGTATAGATGATTAAATGAACTTTTATATAGTTTTTTGATGCGATTCGATCAAAAACCCAAAAATCAAATCACCTCCTAATTCAGCCAGAAATTAAATAAAAGTTTATTTAATCATCATGCAATGTTCTGTGAAATTGTTCAAAGCTCAGAACCATTTTCAGATCAGATGTAACTCTAATTTTGAAATTTTCTGAAATTATGACAGTCATTAACATTTTTCTCACCATAGTAATCTGGGCCAGTCTGGTAGCCATGGACAGCCGAATGGAGAAGACTCTTATATACCGCACAGGCCACTTCGCCTTAGTTTGAATAAATATGAAATAGATGCAAACTCGAGGCAGGTGGCTCACATTGTCTTCTCTTGAGCCTCTTCCTATCATGTACTTCGTCTTCGACGTATTGATGACTAGTCCGATCCTTGCTTCCTCTTCAGTCTGATGTAGGCTTCCTCAATCTTCTCAAAGTTGTGCCATAATATCTATGTCGTCGCGAAGCCAAATAGCTGGACGGACTTAGAAGAAATTGTACCACTCTTAATCCCCGCTTTCGTATTCCTTCCAAAGCGATGTTGAATAGCAAACACGAAAGACCATCACCTTGCCGTAACCCTCTGCGGGTTTCGAAGGACTCGAATGCCCCTGAAACTCGAACTACGCACATCACCCGATCCATCGTCGCTTTGATCACCGTGTCAGTTTATCCGGAAAACCGTGTTCATTAGCTGCCATAGCTGGTCCCGATCGATTGTATCATATGCGGCTTTGAAGTCGATAGATGATGTGTGGGCACGTTGTATTCGCGGCATTTCTGCAGTATGGCGAATGGCGAACACCTGGTCCGTGTGGAGCGTTCGCCCATAAACCCGCCTGGTACTGCCCACGTACTCCCTTGCAATTGGTGCTAGTCGACGGCATAAAATTTGGAAGAGTAGCGCAGCGCGGTCAATTTCCACTCCATCCACTATAATCCTTCGGTAATGACCCAGTGCACGCTCTAGCCAGTGCCTCATCACCGTGTTTAAATAGCTCTCCTGGTAGTTGGTCAACCCCAGGGCTTTGTTGTTCTTCACCGGCCAATCTCCTCCTGGATTTCCTGGAGATCCGGAGCCGATAATTATGTCCTGGCGCGTTCCCAGGTCCATCCTTACCGCCATCTTCGTCCCACATCGCCATTCAGGTGTTCTTCGTAGTGCTGCCGCCACCTTTGGATCACCTCACGCTCGTTCAAGAAGGTTCCGTTTGTCCTTACACATACCACAATTGGTTCGATGGTGATTAACGGCAAATAAATTACGATTCTCAGCTGCCGACGTGAATATAGAAATAATTTGATAAATATCAGCTCGAAGAGTCTGTGCGTTGCGAAACAATATCATTCACAAATGCGACCATAGCGTATTCCCGCCTTTCTAATGTTGGAATATTCATAAGCATACAACATGCTTCGTAAGATGGCAATGGAAACGTAGTCCATCCTAGCTTACGCAGGCAGACAAAGATTTTTTCTGAACAAATTCTATACGATCTTCATGTGATTTCATTAATGGTCCAGACAGTGCTACAATATCCTATAACGGATCTAACATACAGGACATACAATGTTTTAATAGTGTGGGTCATGGAAGTTAATCTAAAGCGTTGAATGAATCCTAGCATGTTCTTGCTTTATGTATTTGCATTATAATGATCAGAAGCCAATTTAGAATCAAGAATAACACCTACATAAATCTCGAACTCTTTCATATTTTTCAACAATTTTATCCCCTAAAATCACTGTAGTTATAGGGTGTTTCATTTTTTTCTGAAAGCTATTTAACTTTTTACATTCAGCTGTAGTAGGCTCTTTTTGCACTATTCATGAAATAATTGTTCTTCAATATAAATGTTTTTGTCTTCAGAGCTTTTGATTTCCATATAAATTTTATATCATCTGCGTAAATAAGAATTTTAGGTTCCTGAAAATATAAGAAACGTCATTCGAACAAAATAAAAGGAGGACCCAGATGTGAACCTTATGGAACACCAAAGTGACATTTGACATTTGTTTACGATTTGTTAAATACGATTTAATCCAACTAAGAAGCTTCCCATCTTCTCTAACTCGAAGAGCAACATAGTGATATCTTCGCGGTCAAACGCTTTGCTGAAATCTGTATACAGTGTTTCTACATACCAATACATTGCATTTAATGAAAAATTAACGAATTCTAACAGGTTCGTTGTGGTCGAACGTCCCTTGAAAAATCCATGTTGTGAGTTTGTTATTCTATTCTTTAGTTGACAAAACATTTTTTTATTCACTATCGACTCGAACAACTTTGAAATGCAGGAGATTAAGCCAATCCACGATAACTTTGAACATCAGATTTTTCCCGGATTTGTGCAAAGACCAAAATGACTCCTTCCAAATCTGGAAAATAGACTCAAGTGATTTATTAAATAACATAAAGGAGATGTCAGCTCTACTGCTAAGTTCTTCATAAATACAGGAGGAATTCCATCAGGACCTGATCCCTTGTTGGCGTCTAAATGTGTCAAACCTGTTAGAATATCGTTTACAGCTATGTGACTAACACTAACATCACTTGAAAATGAAGGAACAAATGAGAAATAATCGAAGTCTCGGTCTTCTTTTGAAAATGTTGTATATTTTGGAAAAATGTGCAAACATGTTACATATCTCTTCAATTTTCTGCAACTTTTCATCTAGTTACATTTTTGTAGGAAAATTGATTGTTTTCATTTAGTCTTGCTGAAGAAGTCTTTGGGCAATGCCAATGGGCATGTCTTATCTAGACGCTCGTAGAACTCATCCCCACATGATCGGTAGAACTTGCCCTTATTCTCAACACCAGACCGGCCCCATTTAATGATTCGATGCTCTACCCACTTTAAAATCCTCAGTGCTCCGCCTTATCGCCGCCACTATAATAGATCAACGTTGAATAAGGTACCCACAATTGGGTAAATGCAAGGTTACCGTTCTCCTGTTTTTCGCTATCGGACCCCCTGAAGTGCTGCAACCTCCACCTTCACCTTTCGTAGCTTTCGTGCAATGATCATCTCGTGCAGGTTCCTACAGGGCCTTAACGTTCCAACCAATCTGCTTCGTTGAGCATTGCCGTGTCTTTGCCAGTTGTTCGATCCTGCTTTTCGATTACATTTTCGGTTGATTTTGGTTTCGGTATACCGCTTTGGACTGCGATGCCTAGCCACGTGACGGACTGCCAGCTAAGGAATAGCTGACTTGAGACCGCATTTCTTGTTCGCCGCCTCGCCTGCTACGGTCAGACGCTGTTTTGGCGCACCTTACGGAGCAGACGCTCATGCAGGTTTGATTAAATCCCCCACTGTAGGACTAGGTTAGCGGCACATGGTCGTGTTGATCGGACCTGCTTATGCGAACATGCAGCTGTCTATAGAAATTCAACAGAGCCCACTGTCAACTGGTACTCTATAGCATCGGGAGACCCGTGGATGCGTGAGAATTGGAGCTTATACCAGCTATGTTTGTCGTCTTTCCCAGATTTCAACTTATCATTTCGTAATTCCTCATTTCTCCTTTTCACTTTTCACAGTGTCTCTTTTTGCCGAACGACTTCATTGACCAATTGACCTGGTCAAATACGTTTTCAGCCATGGTCCTTTCTGCTGAACGACCATTTTGGCCAAACAGCATTTTCGGTCAAATGACCCATTCGGCCAAAAGACCTGTCTCCAAATACACTGGAATCGTTTTTTACGCGGGGATACGTTCCGTAAATCAAAACCGTAAATCCAAAACCGCGTAAAAACGACTTCTCTAAAGATCGTTTTTTGTGGTTTTCACTTGTCTCCGAACCTTTTTAAAACCGCGTAAAAAAAAGTTTTGATAAAATCCGCGTAAAAAACCGTGTAAATCCCGAAAATCGCGTAAAATAAAACCGCGTAAATCCGAAAACCGCGTAAAAACTACTATTAATAAAAAAACGGTTTTCATATTTTACGGATAACCAAAGGTCTATCGACCTGTTTCAAATATGGTGCATGCTCCTTGTGCTACATAGAATAGAATGTATGAAGAATAACTTCTTGGCCATCCAAGAAATTCCTGAAGTAAGGCCTTTTGATCTACACGCGTAACCAAGGTCTGTCGACCTGTTTCATATATGGTACATGTTCCTTATTGTAGATAGAATATAATGTAGCAACGCAGTTTCTTGTCTCTCAAGAAATTCCTGCAGCAAATAATGGAATAAATTCCAGTGAAAATAGTCACGTAAATAACGACCCAAGTTAGGGACGTTGTATGGGTCGGACAGGAGAGCGACATCGGTCCTCGACTCGAGACCGACTGCACAGGTTAAGATTCAGCTGTGTTGCTTGCGTGGTTTCTTCTTGTTTTCCTCTCCGATGGGACACGGAGGTCCACCCATAACGTGATTAAATGCTTGCGTTTTGCTGGGCAAACGGACACTTTGGTAACTTATCGCATTCCTGTGCTTTGTGCCATTCCAACCACAATGACGACGCAGGTTGCTACGGTCTGGGCCATAAAGTCATGGACTTATGTCCCGACTATCAGCACATAGTACCAGTCAGTTTGCTTATTGGGTTATTGACCAGCCGATTTCAACATCCCTCGCTCCATTTACTGGGTAGGCTAGCTGCGTGCCAAATAGACGACTTTGTCCGCACTGCTCTCTGACGCAGAGACGACGTCGTCTGCGTTCGTGACCTCGTCATGTTTGCACTGGAAGGTCACTTCCGTCGACCTCATCTCGGCGCCTCACACCTCTTCCGAGAGTCAGACAAAAATGGTTGCAAGCTAGTTGGACTAAATCTGGTCACATATGGTTGCAGCAACCTATGGCATGTGCTGCTGCGGGTTCGGCCAGTATCCCTTCCCACTTTCAACCAAGATCTTTCACCTCTTGGTGCGTCTGACGCTTCGTGCGTCCTGTTCACGCCGAAAACTTTTCGGTTGCCTGCATCGACGTCGGCGTCTTATGCTTATCGGTTTTGAGCAGCAAGAACTCTACTCTGTTCTCTTTTTTGCGGATCGAAATGCGTCGACTTGCTTTGAGCTACTGATCAGCTGCCAGGATTTTCGATCCTTGTGCCGATGGCGCTGGCCGGCAGGTACCCTCTTGCGGCCTGGCGACTTGCGTTTGGTTGGTGCTTTTCGCTTTTTGGGCCGAGAGTCGCCTTCTCGGTCAACACCCTTCGAAATCTCCATCGATCTGCTCCGTCAGACGACGTATGGCCTACTGTCGCCTGCACCGGCTTTGCTCATTTTCGCCGGTTTGCTGCGGCCGTTTGTGGTTAGCGCAATAGTTTCCTCGTTGCCGTCACGCGAAATCAATCGCCTCTTCCCATAGTCGATGTTCCAAGGAAGGAGAGCTCAGTTGTAGCACTTTGTCAGCCTTCTCGCTTCTCCGGTGGCTGATAAAGCGTCCTGTTCTTACACTCGAACCCCAGCAGGTTCTGTTTCAGTTCATTGAGTGTTTTCCTTTCGCTTGCAAACAATATCAGGTTACTACGACCATCCACATCCCGGGTAGTTTGTCTTTTACCCAAATCGGAAAGTCTAGATTATAGACACTGTAGGTTCTATAGACAGGCGAAGACAGGGTAGCAAACGCTCTCCTAATGAGCTAAACGAGCGCACTCTCGATTAATCCAAGCAATGAAACGTGTGACGTCAAATTCAGCATTCTCCTTCACTTCTCCATCTCCCATCTTTACTCATTTTTCATTTTACATCTCACTCTATTTTTTTGCCTCTCACTTCTCACTTCTGATTCTCACTTATTACTTCTCCTTTCACTTGCTTCTCCTGCACACTTCTCGCTTCTTCTCCTTCTCACTTCTCTCTACTCACTTCTCAATTCTCACTTGTCACCTCCTCTCACTTCTCACTATTCACTTCACTTATTCTCTCCTTTCACTTCTGCTTTTCTATACACTCTCGCTCCTTCTTCTTCCTCACTTCTTCCTTCTTTTCTCTTCTACATCTCAGATGATATATTTTTCTCATTTCTCCTTCTCACATCTTCTTCACTTCTCATTCGCCCTAACGGCTGTGGAAATGACCTTCGGACTGGCCTTCGCTCTAATGACCCAGCATCAGCCTCCATTGAATTTCTAGTGTTTTCCTGAAAAGGAATTTTTTGAAAACCGTTAAATCGAAATCCGCGTAAAAACAGCTTTTCCAAAATCAATTTTCTTTATGGATTTTACGGAAAAGAAGGATGTGTGACCTATTTTCCAATCAAACTCATGCAGATGCAAACGGGTTTTCCCGTAGGATAAAAACAGAATTTGCTCCACTTCGCGAATACTAGAATTGAATCCACACTCAGCCTCACACAAATACAGTGAACGATCGCGCTTAATACTTATAAATTATAATATTATAATACTTGCTCAACGAGCCCATAGAAGAAAAAGAAGACGAGGAAGAATAAGATCGTTGTTAACAAATAAACAATTTGAAGAAGACCTTTCTGCTTCGTCCACGCATTGCCTCAAACTTTCCACTTGTCTAATCACTGCTGAGCCGAAAAACTCTTTCGAATGTCATCAGCTGTTAGTATCGTGCCATACATTTTCTGACCATCAAAATCGTTTTGTCTCTAAACTTGAAGCATCGGCCGACTTATCACGGCTCCGTCCATATCTGTGTCAATCGGTTTCGCGTTAAGCATCATCTCGAGTATCTGCGCTCAATTCAGTTCATTAGACGACACGTAATCCATATACGCATCAGCAGCAGCAGCCCCAGTGCGTTGAAACGAAAGTGATTAAAATCAGTCAGTGAAAAATTAGTTACATTATGAGAAAAATTAAATAATAATGGGTGCCGGCGGCCGCATTGTACCGTGGAAATGAAAGAAAAAGCAAAACGTTGAACTGTGGGCCAAGCGTGAAAATGCGTTTTTTAGCTGCTATTTAGGTTCAAGACTTGGTGTCAGGTTTCAAGGAATCTGTGACTTAGGATACATAGGCTCAGTCATAGAAATACTTGATAGATGAGAAATCTTTATGGCAATGAGAACGATAGAATTTCCATCATTTGGTAGTAGCATTTTCTCTAGATATTGAAACTTATTCATATTTTGAATATATAGAAAATTTGAGCTGGTGAGAATCTTTGGATTCCCATAAGGATAGCACTTTCAACGGTAATGTGGCATTGGAAGAGCTTTGATGAAAAGTTGAGCGGATTTTTTTATTTATTTGATTTTCTGATTTTCTGCTAACAAATTAGATTATTCAGTTAAAATTGTTTGTTGGTCTATTTTGTAGATTTATTTTTTCTCTATATTATGTTCTTTATGTCAAGCCTGCTTTATCCGCAGTGTTATAATGTGTAATTTACTATTGCGATAAACGTGCTCATTTTAATATATTTGAAAAAATTAAAACATCGTTACATTTGGGTAATTTATCATTCGTTGCCTGACCCACAGTACAAAACATAAGCGACATCACGAGAAACAAGAAAAAGCAAAACAGCAAAATTAGGTCAAAATGCTAATTAGTTTCGGTTATTTTCTCCCCTCTCGTTCACTTCTAGCCCCATCAGCAGCTCGCGGCACCAGCAACAATTAATATTTTTTGTTTGCTCGTAATTTTCTTCGCAGTTTGCCGATGGATGACCGACCCACCGATCTCGTGGGTGAAAAAATTGTGGCGTTTTGGGTGGTGGTTCCATGGAGCTGGCTTTTCTCCATGCATGGGCTAGGCACAGTCAGCACCAAAACGAACAGCGACCCCTCGCTTCTTCTCAGCAGACTCCATGGCTGCACCGTCGTCGATCAGCTGATCCGTGCCGGCAGCGGTTTTCCTCAACCGAGTGTGCGTGTAAAGCGTGCTTTTGCTTCGTTTTTCATCCAATTTTCTTCAATTTGACGTCTGCATGGGCCCTCAAGCGTTAGTACATGGCGCGGAGTGTTATATAACATGTAAAAGCCCCTCCGCCGCCGTATATAGTGCTCTAAAACGAATAACAATCATAATCATCATTAATGCTCCATTCTGACTACGGGTGCTGTTGATGGGTTCATCGTTGTACTAAGATAGTTCTCTCGCGTTCGCTTTGTACATGCTAAAATTGCTATTATTAATTTAACTGATAGTAGCCCGTAGAACACTGAATGAAAGTCATAAATACGATCTACGATCGACATTTGAGCACCATTTGCGAAACATTCGGAAAACCAAGAAAAAAAGGTTACATAATAAGTGTACGACCTCCAATTAGTCAAACGATAAATCAATTTAAAAAATGTTTGGCATTTTCAAATATTCATCTTCTTCATTGGCATTACATCCCCACTGGGACATTGCCGCCTCGCAGCTTAGTGTTCTTTGCTCTTGCACAGTTATTAACTGAAAGGTTTCTAAGCCTAGTTACCATTTTTGCATTTTATATATCATGAGGCGGTCAAGGCCAAGGAGGTCCCCGTTTCAAATATTAAGAAACTTTAGTTGCATTTTATAGTTGTATTGTTAGTCTCAGCAATTCTTTAGATTGCTTTTCCTAATTCTTGAATTAACTTCCACATTTTTTCATGTTCTTGAATAATTCTTAAGGAATCACCTCCAGGACTTTTCCAGAAAATTTCAAGAATGATTTCAGCAATTTCTGCAGGAACTCCTAGAAAGTTCTGGAATTCTATCGAAATTCCGTTACACCGCAAATTACTGGAGTTTTCTCAAGAATTCTTTCAATATTTTTGGGGCAGTAGCCATCAACAAGTAAGTACAGTACGTGCTTTATCATCGCGAATACCTAGTTAATTTATCGACATCATCATAAAGGAAAATGAACGTTTGCTTTCCGTCTTTGTATCATCATGAATTGGCGTCGTTCAAAGAAATAATTAGTCGTTTATCAAAGCGATTTTGATAGATTTCCCAATTATACTATTCCTTTCCAGTAACCTCATGGAACTGCAAAAGATTCATCGGTCTATTGTGAAATTGGTGTCGAACTAAGTTTCCTTCCTTAACCTAATTGACTGTGAGGACGTGGCCATCGTTATTGGTCTTGAATTAAAGAAACTCCGAAGCATGTATAGTGAGATTAGCTTTCTAGTAAGAGAGCTGTGCTTATTTGTTGTTTCTTGGCCAAATACGATAGCAACAACCATGTACAGCCAATAACAAGCTAGATCTTCCAATATTCTAAGACAAAATTTAAAAAAAATCTTAGGGTTTTGTAAAGGAATTTCCATAAGAAACTCGTGAAATAATTTCCGACTTCTGGAGACAGCCACTGGGCTGAAAGTCTTTTAATGATACAAAAATTGCGACTTTCTCAAATTTCTCAAAGAATTTCTTTGGACATTCGAATCCTCCAAGAGTTCTTTCGTAATTTTCTTCGGATTTCTCCGAAAATCATCCCAAAATTACTTCGAGATAATCTAAAAATCATTCCGAAACTTCTCAGGCCTTCTTTTTCAAAGAATGGATTCTAAGGAAATTTCAGAAATTCCATCTTTCAGAATTTCATTAGAAATTCTCTTAGAAATTGTTTTGGAAAATTTTAGGATTTCCTTTAACCATTTGAAATTTTTTCAAAAATATCTGCAAAATTGTTTTAGGATTACTTTCAGAAATTCCTATAGAAGAAATGCTTCAGAAATTTCTTTGATTTTTTGGAAATTAATTTAGGAAGTGCTTTGAGATATGTTCTTCGGAAATTCAGAACTTTATTCAGAAACCCTTTGCTAAACCTTTCAGTAAGACCATAAAACATTTTTTCCAAAATCCCTAAGGTAATTATTCTGGAACAACAAGCACTACTTCAGCACCAACACGTTACTGTTTAAGCCTATCCTCCCGTCTCCCTCTTCAGATGGAAAAAAGACTCCACTACTGCTCTACGATGGATTCAATAGCAATACGTAACTTCTAG